>NC_136961.1:10651218-10738718 GCF_032717465.1 Coenobita brevimanus
TCACAAGCAGTAAGCAATAATATATCCTTTAAAAGCAAAGTGATAACAGGGAAAAGTCAGAAATTGCTGTTAGGATTTATTCGCACAAGAAACGCCCTCAGGCTATGCAAAATGATTAATGCTATTACCTCTTTCTGAACAGCAGTGCACCATCTTCTGTTCTTGTCTGGGTGGTTATCATAACTTCAAAATGCAGGTTTCTTTTGGGATAGATTCCACGATTCATTGTCTGCTTATGTTATGCTCGAGGAAACTCAAAACAAACATCTGCCTATCTGTCTATCTGTTGATAGACGTTCTAATCCCGTAAGTGGTGGCCACAAACAAATCTCCTCCATGTCGCCATGTCCCCCACCATTTCGCTGTCTTGCCCCTCCCCCCCAGCTCACACCACCCTCCTTCATATACCTCTCCACTCCATCCCTCCAACCCTTCCTCTGTCTCCTTCTCCCTCTCCCCCCTCTCCACCTCACTCACGTACACTCTCCACGTTAGTTTTTCGCTCTTCATTCTCAGCACATGGCCAAACCACCTCTGTATATTTCTCCTAACGTTTTCGATCACATCCACATCCACATCACAGTGTTCCTTCACTTTCTCATACGTCAATCTGTCTCTCCATGTAACTGCACGTCCTTCTGTCGAAAAATAATTTCCACTGCTGTCACTCTTACGTCCTTCCAACGAGGTCCAAGCTTCACTTCCATACGCCATGGTTGGAATCGCAATACTATCATGCAGCGATTTTTTTACTTCAATCGTCACTCCCCTATTTCGTATCACCGCTCAAAGAACCAACAACTTTTCTTCCCTGTTGTACCCTTTCAAGCAGTAAACAAGCATATACCCAAAAAATAATGGATTTGCCCGTCCAAATGAGAACATGAATATGTTTTCAAATCTCACATCCTTCTTTGAACCGTTTCCACACAATAGAGTCGTTTGGCGGCAACAAGAATAAAACAATACGTAATCTCACTACAGTGATTAATTGCGTCATTGTCGAATCACCTGGCTATGAGAGGTCGAACCTAAAAATATACAGACCTGTAACATGAGTTCGTTCTTGAAGATACCATTGTGTTGGTGAGGTCAAAGATATTTGTAGGGCGTATTGCTCTACACGGATACTCACTCATATTAGTAAAATATATTCATGCTGCTTTTGTCATAATGTATAACAGTTATTAGACTTTTACTGGCATTTTAGTAGCTGAGGTATTGTGTCCTATGTCGTGTTCTCTGAATGTTGCTTGAGCCATCATGAATGAAGATCTGTCTCAGTAATGTGTTTAAGGTCTTTTAGTATGCCGAAATAGCCTTTACTTGTCCTGACACTACCTTTAAGATGGTAATTGTAGTGTACACAGATTCTTAAGGCAAGATTTGCAACTGCACGAGAAAGTGAGTGATTTCTTCAGACACGTGCCTCTGCCCATTAAGATAGGACTCAGTTGTACACACTGATTCTAGATTTCAGATAGTTTTGAGTGCTGTTCATAGCTGATTTTATTTCATCTGGCCTTGTACAGGGTGACCCCCCAAAAACTCCCACATTTCGAAAGGCTGTAGCACTGGCAGTAGTGAGGCAGGAGGGGCGGGGCTAGGGTCTGTTGGTAGCCCAACCCCAACAGTCCTCAGCCGCCAACATGGCGTGGTCGGGAGTACACCGTGCGTTCACTGTCGAAGCGTTCTTCACAAACAACCGTTCCGTGATCGCCGTGCAGAGGGCCTTTCGAAGACGTTTCAGTATTCCATAGAACTAAAACGTTCCAGATCGGAAAATCATCCTGCAGTGGGTTGAGAATTTCAGGGCAACAGGCTCAGCTTTAAAAAGAAAATCACCTGGTCAACCTAGGAGCGCTCGTACGCCTGAGAATATTGAAGCATTGAGGCAATCTGTTGTGCAGTCTCTGAGACATTCTGCACAGAAGCATGCTTTAGCTATAGGGATATCCCGGGAAGGAGAATCTTATACAAAGACCTTCACCTCCATCCATACAAAATTATGGTTGTGCAAGAACTCAGTGCAAGAGACTGGATGATCTTCTTGCGTGGCAATGTTGGGTGGCCGGCCCATTCCCCTGACCTCGCCCCTTGTGATTTTTTTCTGTGGGGCTACCTTAAAATCACGAGTGTATACTCATCGACCCCAAACTCTAGAAGCCCTTAAGATTGCTATTCAGCAGGAGATAGCCGCTATTCCACCCGACATGACCCGTCGAGCCATGGCAGCCTTCAGAAATCGCCTCCAAGCGTGTATAGACAATGATGGCCACCATTTGGAGGATGTTATCTTTAAAACATGATGAATAAAAACTGTATTGAATGAATTCATGTGTGCAAGTAATATTTTGATTATCTTTAACCATTTTTTTTCATTTACCTTTGAAATGTGGGAGGTTTTTCTGGGTCACTCTGTATATGTACTGATTATGCTGCGCTAATCTTACTTCCCTAACTCTCCAGTGTCAGTACCCACACTACTCTACATTACAATATTCTGTTTCGTGTACTACCTCTTCATTATGTTTTTCATCTTCCTACTCCCCTCCCCATCACTGCCACCCTGACCACCCCCTCCCTGTGTTTATCCTCGATGTACACAAACCACTTTACTCATTATGAACCCCTCGACTTCTCTTGTGAGTCGAACTGCGGCAGAGATGATGTGATTATGTGGCTGAATTAGGTCAATATTTGGGTTTCTCTCAAGGAAGTCACTGTTAGAAAATAATTCTATTAATTCTTGACAACCACTGATCTACTTCAAGAGTGATTCCGATATCGTAGTAAATTATAAGAATAAAGGGCGGTGCTGTATTCCATTATTATTCAGTAATTACATATTGTATGTGAGCCACGTCAACAGTAACACCAAAATATAAAAGTGGAGCTGCCAGAAATTAATGTATACATCTGAATTAATAATTATTTCTTCATACAGTATGTTCAATAAAAGTAAACTTTACTGTTGCTGAACTTAAAAACATTTCTGGTGTGATTAGTTTTGCATGAAAATCCTTAAAAACTGATTATGGAGCATACCGCGTCAAAAACAATGTGTTGCACTGAAAATCACATGTTACTTCTTCGGGAGACCGTGCTGCTCTTGAGCTGCACACTTTGTACTGCTGCTTTAACCCCTTCAAGACGAGAGGTCTTCCTAAGAAATTGGCTGGTGATATTCTACGTTTCCTAAACAGGTGTGTTATCATATTGTACAAGAGGACTTTTCTAAGCCGGATCATGTCGTTTTGTCCCAGCAAGAAAACACTAAAAAGTAATGCCTGATTATGCCGATTGTCCCAGCAAGAAAAAACTAAAAAGTAATGGCAGAGAATAAGTTTATTATTGCCATCAGCAGACCAACATGTATGCAGTTACGGAGAAACTTCGCGTAGTATCTCATTTCTACGTTTCATTTTCTCCTGCTAGTAAAAGTGCTGTATTTCCTAATCTGAACAAAACTTGCTGTGTTTCATAATCATTGTTGGCAACTCTCTCTCTCTCTCTCTCTCTCTCTCTCTCTCTCTCTCTCTCTCTCTCTCATATACATATACACACACACGTTTCCTCTCACCCACAACCAAGAACCCCTTGGGATGGCTGTCGCACTGCTCTAAAATGTATTAATTCTGTACCAGTGGCTGCCAACGGTATCGGTTTAGAGATGATACCACCGTTTTAGAAGCAAACTGCCCGTGACCCACACCACACATGCAGGCTAGGTGGCAATGTGGATTTACATGGTATTTTGGGGACATGCAAGGTGGAAGGGGGTCAGAGGCAACGAAGCAGGAAAAGAAAAGGAAGGTATATAATTCTTGTCCAGGAATGAAATATTGATTGGAGATGTGGAGCGAAAGAGCACGGAACGAGAACTAGAGAACGGCTGGTATGTGTTGTTTTGTTCCTTTTGTTAGGCATTACTGTGGATAAGAGATAATGCACGAATGTACACACCTGGCTTCTTCAGGCTCCCGTGACTTAAGGTTAAAAATGTCTGGTATTAGATGAAACAGAATGTAAGAGTTCTCCCAGGAGGATTAATAGTACCAATACAAACACTCTCAGGCTCCTATACCCACAATTGCCCCTCAAAAGTACAGGAATACTAGATAGATGTGGGACCATATAGGGCTTTACTAAAGTGGAAGCACTATAAGGGGCTTCTCTAGAATGAGGCACCTTGCGTATGAAAACTCTAAAGGAGCCGCAGTGATGCACCATGTACGACTTTGTTAAGGTGAAGCAACTTGTGGCTGGAAATCCTTAGGGTGTGGCGACTGACCTCGTAGCTCCTAGAAATGCTCTTGCACTTAACTTCGTCTGATGATTGGAGGAATATAATGTTGTGGATGTACCTACCATGAGATGGCTAATAGTGAGTCTTAACAGTCTTGTTCGTGGGACTTACTTAGGTAAATGTATCGTCTAGTATTAGCCGGAAAAACAATTCTATAATACTCCCGACCATGAGTGGGTTAAATATTTTTCTCCTTAAGCAAATGCCCAAGAGTATTTCCCGTTATCAGATTGTAGTTCTGATTTTGACTTATTTTCATTAATTTCAACATTCGATTTGTTGTGACATGTAAGATACGTGTATCAGTCTGAGAAAAAATATGAACAAAGAGTTTTACGAGTATACACAACTAAAACTTGAGTGTTTGTACACGCATATCAAATCTAATCCACAACACACAATATAGACATCCAAGGTGAGTGTTTGAATATACAATAATAATTTTAGATACGGAAGGAACTCTAGGAAAGGCTTTGTCCGTCTATGTTCACTAGAGTATTTCGAAAATGAGACATTTCACTCCCGTAATCTTTCTCAACTTTAGCAGACCCTCATAACAGTCCTAAAGCTTCCGCTGTACTTCCGTAGACTCTGGTGGCTTTAGAGAAACTCCTTATTACTACTCTGAAGCTCCAACAGCTATCAAGTACTGGTGTACTTGTGCTGGACTGGAAATGGGTGACGAAGTGGAGGGGGCCCAGGGTAGATAGGGAGGGGAGGAAAAGGGGGAAGAAGAACAGGAAGGACACGATAATAGTGGAAGGGTCGAGTTAAACGAAGAAACAGAAGCGGAGGAAAGGAAAGGGAGAGACATGATGGAGGGAGAAGGGGAATGGGGAGTAAAGAGAATAGGAAGGAGAGGTAAAGGGGAATGGGAGGAGGAAGAGAGGGGATAAAGGGGGAACTGGAGCGTAGGGAAGGGGTATGAGGTAAAAGGGAAAAGAGGAGTAAATGGTACAACACAGGTGCACGAATGGAAGGGAGATCAGGAAATGAGGAAAGGGAGAGAGTAAAAGGGGAAGAAGAATGGAAAGGAGACGAAGAAAATGAGAGGAAGAAGAGGAGGATGGAGGAGTGGAGGGAAAGGGAGAACAGGAAGGGGACAAAGGGTGGGGGTGGAGGAAATAAGAGGTGGGGAAGGAAAGGAGAAAGAGACGAAGGTGGAGGAGAAGGACTACAGTAGGGTGATGGAGGTAGGAGAACTACTGTAGAGCAGGGAAAAGGGGACAAGGAGAGAGACAAGTGAAAAGGGGAGAGGAGGGGGAACGTAGACTAGGAAAAGGATATCAAGGAAAACTTAGCAGACATGACTGTTAGATTATAGGCTACTACATAAGGGATGTGATGTAGGAGAAAATAACGAAAAAGAGGAAATAGTTATGGATTATTAATCCTTCAGTCTGATATTATATATTGACCATGTATTCAGATTAGAACAAACGTTTCTAAAATGGTTTCCATTAATTTCCTCTCCAATAAGGGGATCTCCTTAGCTGAATAAAGTTGTCCGGTATTATCAAGATTCAAACTGAAATGGACGAGGACAAGTAGGTATACTCCATCCATCCTTCAATCCTTTGCTACCCCAACAGGAGCGTAGGGGTTCACTGCTGGGAGATCAGTGAAGACCATTAAATAAGGCTGAACAGCTTAAGTTATTATTCTCCCCAGTATAAGATGAGGTATTTTTGATTTGCTCAGTCTGCCAAGAAATGGTTTTACGTAATTAAAGAGTGACCAATGTCTGTGAAAAAAGTTGATGTTAACCATATATCTGTCTTCACGATTTGAAAAATCACTACAATACTGATTACAATAAAAAAAAAAAAAGTCGAGTTAACACTAATTTACTAATATATATATATATATATATATATATATATATATATATATATATATATATATATGGAAAATGAAATACCAGCGCAGGGATGAACATCTTGTTTATATATATCGGAACGTTTCAGCTTTACTCTAGCCATCATCAGCCTAAAAAAATGATATCTTAGATTTACCATACAGAATAATAACTAATGATATTAAGATTTCTCAGTCAAGTGAACATGCAAATAAATTATAATAATAATTAAAAAAATGGAAAGGAGGTGCCTTACCATTCAACATATAGGTCAGCAGTAAGGTAATATGAATTGTTAAAAGAGGGTCGCCTGTTAAAAAATGAAAACGCCCAACATGGCTAAAAGAATTAATATTTAGCACTTAAAAAATGCAGAGCAGTGAGGTGCAGGAGTCACAGACACCGAAGGTTGGCTTGTGGAGGTGGGTGAGGAGAGCCTCTGCTACTCTTGATGTGTCGTCACGGAAAGTGTGGAGGATGGTGAAATTACTTGCATACATTGGGTGGCCTCAGGCTTCAGAGTGTTCACGGATCGCTGTGCAGCCGGGTTTCGATAAAGGAAGACCCGTTCTGTGTGACCTTCCACGATTCTCCGAAATCCTGGTGGTGAGGTGTCGTTTGGTTTGACCAATATAAGTAGAATTACACCTACTTCACTTAAAGCATCTTAATCAGGACAACCTGATTAAAATGCTAGCATTGTACATTTGGGCGTCTCGAACGTTCCTCAACTCGTGGCACTTTGCGCACGTCATACCGATACCCAAAGAGGCTGGTCGTCTTATGAATCCCACTTCATTTCGTCCTATTGTGTTGACTTCTTGTCTATGTAAGGTCATGGAACGAATGGTAAACAATAGGCTTCTTTTTGTTTTAGAGTCGAAGAATTTGTTAAAATAATCAACAATGTGGTTTCCGTAAACAGAGAAGTTCACTAGATCATCTAATGAATTTGGAGCATTGTATTTCAGAGACTTTTGCCAATAAAGAATTCATGATAGAGGTGCTCTTGGACATCCATAAGGCCTGTGACATGACATGGTGACACGGTATACTAATGAAGCTCTATGCTTATGGTTTAAGAGGAAATTTGCCTATTTTTATTTCATATTTCATAACAGACAGGACTTTCTCTGTCAGATTGCCCTATAACATAACATCGGATATATTTATCCAGGAAAACGGGGTGCTGCAGGAAAGTGTGCTTAGTCTTACTTTATTTAGCATTATGATCATTGATATTCTGTCATCAGCTCCCATCCCGAGGAATCTTAAATACTCGCTCTACGCTGACGATTGTGGAATATGGCACTCTTCCCGTAATGCACAATTTTCGGCTGGGCGAATTCAAGCAGCCCTTGACTCCGTCCACCAATTGGCCTTGCAGTGGGGATTTAAGTTTTCTGTCCCTAAATGTGCCGCTATAGTTTTTACGACTCGTAACGTACCTAATTTGTGCTTAACTCTGGATAATCAGGCGGTACCTTTTCAAAATTCTGTAAAGTTTCTGGGAATACATTTTGATCGTCGTTTGAACTTCATAATTCATGTTAATAATTTGCTTGCTCGTTATGATAAACCATTAAATGTCCTCAAGTACCTAGCAGGTACTACATGGGGTGCCGACAAAAAATCTTTATTAATGGTGTATAAGTCCCTTATTCGATCGAAGCTAGACTATGGCACACAGGTGTATGGATCGGCATCCGATGCCACGCTGAAAAGATTGGCTGTGTTGCAGAATAAACGTTTGCGAATGTGTCTTGGAGCCGTCCGGTGTACCCGCGCAGCTCGTATGGAAGTGGAGGCGAATGTGCCTCCCCTCCGTATTCGCCATGACCACCTGGGCTTGTCCTATGGACTACAAACATTTATGAAAAGTAATATCGGCAACGTGGCCTCTACCCCCCTGTGTCAATACCATCACCTTATGCGGGGGGTGCGTCAGTCACTTGCCGTTCACCTCCACTTACTGACTCAGGAGCTTGGTGTGGACCTCAGTGACTGTAACAAGTTTGTGTTTAAAAATATAGCGCCTTGGGAGCCACCCAGCTCTACTGTTGATGTAACATGGCTCCCAGCACCTAAGACCAAGGCGCCGGAGGCGGCGGTCCAATACTTGTTTCGTAATATTATCATTCGTCACTTGGGGTCCCACCACTTGTACACCGACGGCTCCAAGTTGAGTGAATTTGTGGGTGCAAGTGTGTGGTCGACTGAATGTGCCCTCAGGTATCGGTTGCCGACTCATATATCTGTGTTTACCTCTGAACTTTTTGCTATTGACAAAGCCATAGACTATGCTCTCAGTTCTAGGCATGACTCATTTGTCACATTTTCAGATTCAAAATCAGCCCTTCAGGCAATTGCATCTTGTACTACGGACTCTCACGAGATCCAGGGCCGCATCATTAATGAGTTGCATTCATGCAACAAGTCCTTCACGCTGATCTGGGTGCCTGGTCATTGTCGTATCTACGGCAATAAGCAGGCTGACTTACATGCAAAGTCGGCTGTAGAGTTCGAGGAGACTTTGGACGTTCCTCGTGATCTACGGTCGAGTCTCTCTCTCGGAAAGAAATCAATAAATCTTCTGTGGCAAGGTCAGTGGACCAGACTAAATATTCGAACGTGTAAGCCGTACCTGGGCGAATGGGACATTGCCAACCGTCCCAGTCGCCTGGAAGAAAAAGTGTTGGCTCGATTACGGCTTAATGCCACCATGTTAACACACATGAAACCTTATATGGAAAGATGATTCCCACCACACTGTGACATCTGTGATGGGTGTTATTATCAGTCATATCATCTTGCGCTGTCGGTGATTTATTTGTTAACGCACTTCAATTATAAATTACTGCAGCGCAGCAGACGTCCCCTTCACCCTTTCCACCATCCTGGGTGATGGGGACATTGTTATGACTGATAAATTGATGGGTTTCTTGAGAGAGACCGGACTGATCAGAGTGATGTGACTTTTTTACTATATGGGTTTGGTTTTTATCGATTGTAAATATGCATATATTGTACTATTAATTAGGATTCACAGTTGACATATTTGAAATAGTTCCTCCTCCCACTGATCTATTTCTAATATTGATGTCCCCTACATTAATCCCCTTTCCTCGACTGACACTCAGCAGCTGATGAGTGTAAGTATGCAATATTGAAAGGTATTGGGCATTTGCAGTCGACTGTGGTCTGTTGGGCGAGGATCTTCACTTTTTGTACATATGATGTAAATATAACATCTTCTTTAAGTTATTCTAATTAGGGCCGACAGCTGACATATGGAAATGTTCCTGACTCGTCTGGTTCTCTTTCATATATTGATGTCCCCTATATTAGGTTGTGCCTCGACTGACATTCAGCAGGTGGTGAGTGTAGGTGTGTAATGTAGTAAGGCATTACATATCTGCAGTCGATGGTGCTGTGTTGGTCGAGGTCTTTTTACCATTAGTGTAGGTTTGGTTATTGGTCCCTTCAGGATTTAGTATAGGTTAGCGATTTGTCAGTTAGGTGATTATTTTTAGGTTCTTTAGATTAGGCATTTTTGTTTATTCTGTAAGGTAAAAAATAAAAAATTATAAAAAATAATAATAAATAAAATTACAAAAAAAATAAGTTATCTATCTTTTTTTTTTTTTTTTTTTAAATGTGTCCGACTCTGGGCATAGGCTTCACAGCCTGCTAGCAAGGCCCAGCAGTCCTCCTACATACCATGCACCTCTACATGTCACCACTTCGGCGCTAACACCCACCGTCCATATTGAATACATGCTAGGGCTGTCTCATATGGGACTGGTGTATTGGTATCTATCTATCTAGCTATCGATCGATCGATCTGTCTATCTATCGATCTATCTATCTATCTATCTATCTATCTATCTATATATATATATATATATATATATATATATATATATATATATATATATATATATATATATATATATATATTGCCTTAATGACCAAGGGCTTCGGCCCCAATGGTCGATAGGCCAAAAAAAAACAAAAAAAAGGCACTTAAACTTATACACCACCGACGACATCAGAGAATCGTCATGGATGCGGTCCTTGAACTTGAAGTTTTGGGATAGCACTGTCGATGGTTTAAATACAATCCTCAATGATACCTGTGGGTAATATTCAGAGATGAGTTTCCTGATTCTATTCTTTACTCCAAAAGAACGAGGTCCTAAAAAGCGGGTTACAAAAGAAACAAGAGGTCTAGGAGCAGTCTGAACTTGTAGGGGATGGGACAGTATTTTGTTTAACCTTTTTCTTATGTGTGTTTCAGTGAAGTGTAAGGGAAAGCCGTTTACTTTTAACATGTTTCGTAAATTATTTAATTCCAAGTGAAAGTTTTTGTAAGTTGAACTAATGTTAAATGCACTAGTTACCAAAGTGTATATCAGGTTCTGTTTAAATTGCACGGGGATGTTTGAAGTGAATTTAGTTGTCAGACCAGTGTATGTAGACTTCCGATAGACGGAGGTGTTAAATGAGTTATTTATTTTTTCAACAAGTATACCCAAAAATGGTAGTTTATTATTTTCCTCTGTATCAGAAGTAAATTGAATTTTTGGGTGTTTGGAATTGAGGTAATTAAAAAACGGGGAACCATGGTCAGGTGAAGCCAAAATGACAAAAGTGTTGTCAACACAGCGTCTGTAAAACAAGGTTTTGAAATCAGCTGGGCAATTATCGAGCCATCGAGGTTCCTGGTAAGATAAGACAGCATTAGCAAGGGTCGGATCCGACCGTCAGTTTGTTTGTATGCTGTATTATTAAATAAGAATGTCGACTTCTTCACGAAAAGAGATAGAAGACTATGGAAGTCTTTTCTGGGAGAACCATTAACTTTATTACTCTCCTTGTAAAGTTTAAGATGTATTGTCTGATACGCAACTCTTTGTCTCTGGTTTCCGTCCAGGTATTTTATATGGACTACCTAAAATACATAACCCTAACTGCTCACTTCGCCCCGTCCTCTCTGCGATAGGCGCCGTGAATTACAATCTAACAAAGTTCCTCGTTCCCCTACTTACTCCAATCACTCATAACACATATACAGTTAAAGATTTTTCACATTTGGAAAAGAAATCAGTAACATAAAATTAAACACATGTACTATGGCATCCTTTGATATTAAATCCCCATTTACTAATTTACCCCTTAATGAAGCTGTAAAAATTTGCACTGACCAACTTTACAAGAAGAGTAATAAAGTTAATGGTTTTCCCCAAAATGCAGTAGCTATTGGTCTGTAATCAGAGGGGTCAGAGGAACTTCTTTTCTTTGGAGTTGGGTTGATATTGGCTATTTTCAATGAATCAGGGAATGAAGAAGTACGTATGCATAGTTTGAATAATTTAGAACAGAGGCAAGTTCTAGGGAACAATTTTTGAAAACAATTGGAAGAATTTCATCTGAGCTTGGAGCTTTGTTGGTTGGTAAACTGTCTAGGATGGATTTCATGTATCTTGTCTGTATTTCAAACGCAACCATTTCGGGAGAATCAAGTTCTAGTACTGGGACGTTCTGGCTGACTTCCTCCAAGGTAGAATTTCTGGCAAATGTATTGCTAGAGATATTCGCTTTCCCACGCGGGTCATTTGTAATGTTGCCATCTGAAGATTTTAGTGGGAGAGTGGATGATGACTTGTTAAAATTATTATTGAAAGAACTGGGAGCTGAGTAGAATATTCTATTGTCATTAGGGTTTTTAAGTAGTTTTGATTTTGAAGAAACTTTGATTTAGCAAGATCTATTACAGCTTTTGCATGGTGTCTAGGAATTTTAAATTGACTGTGTGATTCAGATGTGTGTGTGTGTGTGTGTGTGTGTGTGTGTGTGTGTGTGTGTGTGTGTGTGTGTGTGTGTGTGTGTGTGTGTGTGTGTGTTTTAAGAGATATATGTTAATGACTTTTGGGCCGTTGTTCAGGTACAGTTATCATCGAAACATTTGGAGAGTTCGATCTTTCAGTGAACTGTTGGTATGAATAAATCCATACCAGTACCAGCTAGTATTAAGTCATTACTGTAGGACTGTGTAGAACTGACGTCACTAGAGAAGAAAGATTCCCTTGGAATGTCAGTAATATATATATATATATATATATATATATATATATATATATATATATATATATATATATATATATATATATATATATATATATACTAGTCTTATTATAGCTAGGACACTAATCCCTCTCAAATTAGGCCCTTCTACTGTAACATGACACACGTAGCCCAGCGTTCATTCCGATGTCTAAAAACATTTTCCAAAGTCTGTTTTTGGAATCTCCTGCAGATGCTTCGTCGCATTCGTCATGATCTCTTCTCTCGTCTCAAATTAGGAACCCTTCAGCGGAGTTCAGAGCTTGGAGAGTAACCAAAAGTTGCAGGGAGCCATGTCTGGTGAGTAGCGAGCCTACTTGTCCTACAGGATGTTGTGCTTGATCAAAAATTCCTAAATCAGTTGAGAAAAAGGGACATGGGCGTTGTCATGGTGCAGCTTCCAACTTGCCGCTTTCCAAAGGTCTAGTTTCCTCCCCCGAACTGTGTCATGAAGACGATGGTTAATATAGATGTGGTAATATTTGTTGAAAGTCCGAACATCTGGTGTTCGTTCGTGATGCACAACACCGCGGCAGTCGGGAAAAAAAAAAAAAAAAAAAACTTCAATATGCATTTCATGATACTTCAGACCTGTCATGCTTTTTTTTTTTTTTTTTTTTCCCAAGGCGACACTGTATGCATCCAGTGGGACGACTGTGCTCTGGTTTTTGGGTCGTGCCCGTACACCCAAGTCTCATCTCCAGTGATAACAGTCTTCAGAAAGTCTGGATCGGGATTTGTACACTCCATGTCTTAAGCAACATTCATCCAAGAGAGATCATGATGAATGCGAAGAACCATCTGCAGGAGGTACTGAAAACCTACTTTGAAAAATGTTTCAGGCAGTGGAAAGAAAGCTGGGTTACCTGTGTCAAGTCAGAAGGGGCCTACTTTGAGAAGGATTAGTGTCCTATCTCAACAGGTTAGCTATTTAGCCTATTACCAGACTCCCCTCGGAGGGGCTCACAAACTCGGTTTGCTTGTTTGTCTGTCTGTCTGTCTATATGTATATGTACGTATGTTAACAAGTTTACGCGAAACCGGTGCGATTTTGACTAAAATTACAGGGATGATGGGCTATGCCCTTTAATCTATCTATCTATCTATCTATCTTTTGCCAGACGCCATAACCCCGTAAAGAGTGGCCATTTGCCTTCGAGTTATTTGTTTTACGGAGAGGGGCACTAACCCTCCACCGACCCACTTGCCCTCTAATCATCTGATTAAATTTTGGGCCAAACTGGGCCAAGGCCCAGGCTGCAGGGCAAAAAAAAAAAAAAAAAGAAGAAGAAGGAGAAAGAGAAAAAAATGGGGACGGGTAAAACTCGTTTTTCCCCCGTAACTCCTTTAAAAGTCATCATATTGACATGAAACCAAAGCCTACAGGTGCATCTTTCAAATCTGCATCCTATAACATGCCTCATTACATAAGGGGGACCAGCCCTCAGTTAGCAGTAGAGGGTCAGTGTCAGGTGGGTCGGGCGTAAAATTTGAAATGGGCATATAATCGTCAGTTTTCACCCGATTTACTCGAAAGTTGATATGTGACATCTTGGACAAGATATCCCGTTGTGTTTAAAAGTAAGCACTAAAATGACTGCCGAGGACCGGTTTGATGTGCCTTGGCACCGCGTCCTGTTATTTTTTTAAAGCCTAAGGTCGGATACATTCTGAACAGACCTCACACATATGTATAGCTATATCTGTGCTATACACACACACACACACACATAAATACATCCCCACTGGGGAAGGGGGGATAGAATACTTCCCCAGTATTCCCCGCTTGTCGCTTGTCGTAAGAGGTGACTAAAAGGGACACTTTTATCTACATTCTTTTTGCTTTCTTTCTTTCCCTTGTACTTTGTCTGTCCAAACCCTCTGCATTTTACTTTCATTTAGTTAATTTCCTCTCTCCACTGTCTGGTTCCTGCGAGCCACTGGCATTGGCTCCAGGGTAAAATATTTTTCTGCCTAAGAAATCTTGATGAACTCTTGTTACGAAGCAATGACCCTCAGTCCCGTGCAGCCCTTAAGTGGGCAGGGGGTGCTAAGAATCCCACGGTGTAGAAATAAGTTTATACATCCAAAAAGAACCTTAAGAATAGGAAACTGGAATGTTCGAACTCTCAATCAGGCTGGTAAAATGGAAGAACTTATTTCAGTGTTCAAGGAATACAAGATGGATATTTGTGCTCTTACAGAAACGAGGTTTCTTGGAGTTGATAAAATGAATTGGAAGATGGTATTACTATGCTGGTTTCTGGTAGGAGTGATGGAAATCAATACCAAGGAGTAGGCTTACTGCTGAGTAGAGATGTTTGTAAGGCAGTATGTGAGTTTGAACCAATTAATGAGCGCATGCTTTATGCTCGTTTAAAATCTGACCATGGTAATATCAGTATGGTTGTAGGGTACGCTCCGGCAAATGAGGCTGCTGATGAAATGAAGGATGACTTTTATGAGAAGCTGCAGGATGTAGTGAATTGAGTGGCAAGAAATGATGTGTTAGTTTGCATTGGTGATTTTAATGCGATTGTTGGCAGTAGTAGGGATGGCCTTGAAGATTGTATGGGTATGGAGGGTGTTGGTATAAGAAACGAAAATGGTGTGCGATTTGGAAGCTTTTGTTTGGCAAATGACCTTATAATTGGTGGAACTATCTTTGAGCATAGAAAAATACATAAGACTACTTGGATTTCACCCTGTGGTAAATATTGTAACCAGATTGACCACATTGCAATTAGCAGAAGGCATAGGAGTTATTTGCAAGATGTCTGCGTAAGGAGGGGGGCAGATATATGTAGTGATCATCAACTTGTTGTGTCAAAGATTAAAATAAAACTTAAGAGAAACGTTAATGGTAATTGTGCAGGAGGTAATAATTATGATTTTGATGAGCTGAGGAATGATGAGAACACGAAGGAAAAGTTTCAGTGCGAATGTAGGAACAGGTTTCTAGTCCTACAGACTTTGATGGAATCTGAAGACAATGATATTAATCAAATGTGGAGAGAGGTAAAAGAGGTTTTGCATGAGAGTGCTAAGGTTACTGTTAAGAAAAAGGGAAAGGCGAAAAGGAAAAAGTGGATGTCAGATGAAACATGGAATGCAATTCAGAAAAGGAAAGAGGCGAAGTTAAGAAGTGAAGAACAACATGTTGATGGTCAGGTAGTTGAAGTACGTAGAGCAAAGTACTGGAGTTTACTTTCTGAAGTAAAAAGACTCGTTAGACGTGATAAGAGGAGGCAATATGATGAAAAGACAACAGAGACTGAAATTAAATTAAGTAAAAATGACGGTCAGAGCTCAATAGCAGCGTATCAGGCCATAAAGGAGTTAACTGGGACTGAAAAGAGAAGGAAGGAAATACCTGTACGAGATAGAAATGGTGATTTGATGACTAAAGATTTGAATATAAAGAGGGGCTGGAAAGAGCACACTGAATCTGTTCTAAATAGACCAATCCCAGCTGAAGAGGACATTTTGCCAGCCGAGAGAGATTTGCAGATAGAAACAGGGGATATAACCTTGGAAGAGGTAGCAAAATCTATCAAGGAGGTAAAGAATTTTAAGGCCCCAGGTGAGGATGGAATATTTCCTGAAATGCTTAAGATGGAAAATGACGAGTTGATGAATGCGCTTTTGAAACTTTTTAATGTGGTTTGGGATAATGGTGGAATTCCAGAAGAGTGGAAAAATGGAGTGATTATAAATATACCAAAAAAGGGAGATTTAAGTTTGTGTAGCAATTGGATGGGGATAACTTTGACACCTGTAGTTTCAAGTCTTTTCCAAAATCTTGTTAAACAGAATAGAGCCAGTAACTGACAATATTTTAAGAGAAGAACAAGCGGGATTTAGAAAGGGTCGAGGTTGTAATGATCAGATTTTTATTGTAAGGCATCTATGCAGCTAATGAGATGAAAAAGCCACTTAGTATGTGTTTTGTGGATTTTGAAAAGGCGTTTGATAGTGTTTCACGTGGAGCTATGTTTAGAATTATGAGATTCTATGATACCAGAAAAGTTTGTAAATATTATTAGAAGCCTGCATGAAGGTACTTTTTATAAGGTAATGGTGGGTGGTTCTTTGAGTGATCCATTTCAAGTTAGGTCAGGAGTGATTCAAGGAGGAGTTCTTTCGCCATTGCTGTTTGTTTTGGTTATGGATTATGTTATGAGAAAGGTTGTAAGGAGAACAGGTGCAGGAAATAACTGGAAACAAAATAAGAAGGTGATGGATTTGGACTATGCTGATGATATTGTACTGATTTGCGGAAGTATTTACGAGATGCAGAGGGTGATTGATTGTCTGGTGGAGGAAGGAGAAAAAGTGGGATTGGTAATAAATTGTGGAAAGACTGAAATTATTAATATGAATGTGGAGAACCAAATCGATTGTGTAATTGGGAATAATGTGGTGAAGAATGTAGGAAACCTTAAATATCTGGGAACGATTGTATCATCTAATGGATCATTAAACAATGAAACTGAGGAGAGGATTAGACAGGCTTGGCGAGCTGTTGGAGTGTTGAAATCTGTTTGGAATAATAATATGCTTTCGGTACATACTAAAGTTAAAATTTACCCGTCCATGGTTAGACCAATATATATATATATATATATATATATATATATATATATATATATATATATATATATATATATATATATATATATACCAAGGCTGCTTCCCCCAAGGAAAGGGAGGTAGCCGAGACAGGACGACACACTCCCCACATGCTCATCCATTCAAACACATTCATTCGCATCTTACCCCCAAAGGGGAGAAGGGACAGATCCTCACTGCACCACACCGCACAAGGGTCAACTGCACAGTGCAATCAGTGACATCCGCAGCAGGGCCGGACAGCAGAGCTGGTTTACCCCTGTCACATCATAATAGACCCAGCCCCTTACCCGCACCTGACCTGACTAGGTGATCAGACCAAATGCGGGAGAATATCTCCTCAGGGCATCGTCATCATTTATTAATTCACAATTTCTCTCCATTTACTTCTGTCACGCACAGCCACTCTTCCTTGCTCAAGAGACATCCCCCTTACATCCAGGGCTCTCTTCACACTGTCCATCCATCCTATTCGTGGTCTCCCTCTCAGCCTTACAGCTTGTCACGAATCAAATTCGCGACATTTTCCTTTTGTGAGAAACCACAAACTATTAGTGGAAAACTCACTGTGTATCGTTCAGTTAACCGTTTCTCTCTCCATTTCGATGGTGTACTTTTTTCAAAACATTCGTCACTGTTTCAAAAGTGACAGTTCTAATGCATGTCATTAAGTGCTCTATTGAGCGATATTATTGTTTCTTTATTGTTCGCACCTGCTTGCCTCAACCAGTGGCCACGCCTTCTTCCGCTGGCCTGTGCATTACCCATACATCGTATTTGAGTCAAATACATCGTATTTGTTGCGAAGGAGTGTGGTTCTGTGCTCCAGTAGTGAGAGTGAGAGAGGTCTTCTAGCACCCAGACTCCACTAGACTACAGTTCTCCAGGCTCCCACCCTTCCTTGGTGATACGCTACATTGACCAGTATTTCCTTTTCGTATTTTTCTAGGTTTAAGAGGTTAGCTTCTGAGTGAGCGAGTCAGTGCGATCTCTTTATTTTGAATTCACTTTGAGTTGTAACGTTGAATTTGTTCCTTTGTAATCAATAAATTTAACAGTTCTTTTTCTTTGAGCTTAATGTAATGTAAACTCGTGTTTCATTTCTCCATAATTAAGCTTATTTCCCATATAGCTCCTAGCTTGCATAAACGCTTTGCTATTCATAACTGGTACTTAGGCCAGTCTTGTTGTATTAAACTTAAAATCCGTTGTGCCTTCCAGGAGTTAACGCATCCGCAAGAACCTGATATTATTAATAGTATTAATTATTTATTGTCAGGGGTGAAGTAACTTTCTCCAGAGGCTAACAGTACTAATAAACAGCAATTGTGAGTAATTGGTCTCTGCTGTGTATTGTTGAGAAAGTTTATAAATTCTCGTTCTGAGAGAATCAGCGAAGCGAACCGACATAAAGTAATTATTGCTTGATTTAGCAAGACAATTCATTGTCCCTGCTCTTCAGTAATATTGAACATTATCATTTAATAATTGCATTTATTTTAAAAACCCCGTGACAATTGGCAACCTCATTCCAGGATATTAACTCCTACCTCTAAAGCTATTCACGAGATAATACTCACTCGTTCATACTTAGGTATTTATTATTAAAGTCTATACGCACTACCTTACTGGTGATTATTGATTCATTTTTATTAATTTACATAATAGACAGTCAGTTGTTTGTTTAATTTTCTTTCTTTACCAGTTTAATTAGATAAAACTGGTCACCACTAACCTGTGCCTATATTCTTTATTTTTGATTATTCGCATCTCTCTTTGCAAAAAAAATTGCAGTCAGTACTGAGTCGCTAGTTATTTAGATTGAGTTAGCATCATGTCGACCAGCATCTATGTACAGGAAGCCAAAGATATGGGTCTTACGGACCCAACTGAAATCAAGGAGTTCGTCCTCTCTCGGTTTCATTACGAACAGCAGCGCGAGAGTGATGCTCGTGAAGAGCATCGAATTCAGCGTGAGGAACGCGAAAAGGAGCGCGAATACGAGCGAGAACAGCGTGAACACGAGTGAGAACAGCGCGAACATGAGCGAAAACAGCGCGAACTCGACTTATAACACGAGCGAAAACAGCGCAAACTCAACTTAGAATACGAGCGAGAACAGCGTGAGGAACGAGAGAGAGAACGAGAACACGAACGTGCCGAGCGAGAAGCACGCGAAAAACACGAATTTGAAATGTTGAAGCTCAAGCGAGATTCCTTGGCTTCAGACACGTCTTGTGCAGTTGGTCCAAGCTCCACGAGCGTTCTCCCTACACATGTCCTGGCTACCCCACGCATCAAGCTTCCTTCATACAAGGAAGGCGAGCGAATCGAGCCGTACATAGCTCGTTTTGAGGACATGGCAGACATGTATCAACTGGATGAGGCAGCTAAGTGGCTCCAATTTCTTAGTTTATTTGAGGGCCCTGCCCTCGATATTCTCCACAGAATTCGTGGAGACAGTCTCACGTATGAGATGATGAAAGATGCACTCATTAAGGCGTATGGTCTCACAGTAGACGACGCCTAAGTTCAGTTCATGCGAGCTCGTCTCCAAGACAAGGAGACAGCTGTTCAGTTCCTCGACCGCCTCACTGCTTATTTAAATGAGTGGATGGAGAAAGATGAAACTCCTTCCACGCGTGAGGGGATAATTGACCTTATGCTGCGTACACAGCTAGAGAGGTCATGGCCTGCTAAGCTCATAGCACAGCTTAAGATCTGCCAGGTGAAAGATGCCAGCCAAATGGTGAAAAAGGCTGACGCATATTTCACTGCATACGGGTACCAAACTCGTAAGCAAAATACCTGGAACAGCAGAAAAGATACTGCCAAGTCTGGGAAGCCGTCTCAGACTGAATCCCAGCACCAAGGCCGTTCTCAGAGTAATGGCCAAGGTCCAAGCAAACCGCAGAAGGACCAGGGGCAAAATACACAGCAACCTGCTTGGAAGCGGTACAACAAGCACCCCAACCAGCAGCAGTTCCCCAAGCAGCAGCAGCAATACAAGGACAAGCCATGTAACCCTCAGTCAGGTCAATCAGTGTATCGGAGGCAGGAGGCAAATGCAGCCTTCATTTCACGACAAGCACACGGTGGTGCCATCTCTACCAGTAAAGGTACTTCCCAACAGTTCACGAGTCCCCCTCCGACCATGAACTCTCCTCCACAGGTGGTCAATGCTCCACCTCCTCAGATGGTGAGTACGACTCCTCAGACACCTAGTTCTCAGGGCGCTACGTTTGCTGCATCGGTTGTTCCGCAGTCTCATGAATGACTGCCTGCTACCTCCTCAGACCCTTCCACCAGCAACACTGCCTTTCTTGTTCAGCCAGGGTTTGTGGGAGGTGTTTCTGTAAATGTTCTGAGGGTTAATGGTTCCTCAGGTTGCTCTGTTAAGCAGAGTTTAGTTCGGCCTGATGAGTATACAGGTCGACAGATCCAAGTTAGACTTATTAATGAATCAGTGAGATTGTTCCCTGAGGCACGTATCCAGGTGGCATTTCCATTTTTCACTGGCCTGACAGCTGCAGTTGTCATGCCAGAACCTTTATTTGACCTCATTATAGGCAACATACCTGGCGTCAAAAATAGTTGCGCCGTAGATGTTGCTACTCGGACTTCGGCTGCTGTGGTAACACGAGCGATGGCCAAGGCTCCAAATCACGTCACTCTGTTGACCGTCGCAAAACCGCAAGATCTGATTCTTAGTCAAGATGTTGTCCAAGAGCAACAGACTGACTCAACACTTGCCTCAGTGTGTAAGAAGCTGGAGGGTAAAGTGATTAAGTATTCATGGGGAGGACAAGCCAGGTTCCTTTGTAAGCGAGGACGGCTGTACCGTGAGTCACAGACACCCCAGGGTGAGGTTCGACTGCAGTTTGTTGTTCCTGCAAAGTATCGCTGAGCCGTGTTTGAATTAGGTCATTGTTCAGCGATGGGAGGTCACATGGGTCAAAAGAAGACTTCTGACCGCATCCATGCTGACTTTTTCTGGCCATGAATGGGACGGGAAATAACGAGGCTCGTACGTTCCTGCGATGTATGTCAGCGTACCACTGACCGGGGATGTGTCCGTCCTGCTCCATTGAAACCAATGCCCATAATCTCTGACATATTGTTGGCAACAATCACTGCAGGTGTCAGGGTGACAAGATCAGGAAGGTTAGAGAAGCCCCGAGACCAGTGACCAAGAAACAGGTTAAGGCATTTCTCGGCCTAGTGGGATATGGAGTTTTATCCCCAACTTTGCTCTCATTGCCCAACCGTTGTACGAGGTGCTACGGAAATATGCTCCAAACACCATTGAATGGGGAGAAGTGCAAGAGTGATCTTTTATTGCTCTTAAGAACATGTTGTGCAAGGAGTCTATCTTGCAGTTGCCTGATTCCAACAAACCTTTCATACTGTGCACTTATGCTTCACAAGATGGAGTAGGTGCCGTATTGATGCAGGAATCAGAAGGTGGAACCTTCCCAGTGGCATACCGCAGGCATAGGCTAAAACCCGCCGAGAGGAATTACAGTACTGTTGAGAAGGAACTCTTGCTGTGGTTGATGGTGTTAAAAAATATTATTATTATTTATTTGGGGCACCATTCACTCTGGAAACTGATCATATGCCACTCACTAGTCTTAGCACGACCAAGATGGCTAATGCAAGATTGACACGCTGGACACTGTATTTACAGCAGTTTAAGCTTGTTGTGAGATACATCAAGGGAAGTGATAACGTAGGTGTAGACCTGATGTCTCGCCTGCTAACTGCTGACTAACATGGGCAACTGTTATATGCTGGGTTCCATAAGATAGGCGTCCTCAGAGATTTGAGTAATCCAAGGACCAGCCTGGTTCCCAGTTAAAAGTGTAGACCTGACGTCTCACTTGTTGGCCCCACAGGGCACAGTATGTCCAGGGCCTGTACATACACGTGTCCCGTAGTTTAAGGGGGGAAGTTTGAGAACCCGCAGAGGCGACCCGAGGCTGTGTCTGCGGACACACGAGCCCGAGTTTGTGTAAGGATTCTCAGCTGCCCCGATATTGTATATACATGTGTACTCTAGGCTAAAGGGGGGAAGTTTGAGGACCCGTGTGCAGTCCGAGGCTGTGTCTGTGGACACACGAGCCCGAGTTTGCACAAGGATTCTCAGCTCCACAATATTAATATAAGTACTGTAGGTTAAGGGGGAAGTTCGAGAGAGAACCCCGCAGAGGCGACTCGAGGCTGTAATTCACCGGGTCGGTCAGGATCACTTGATGGTCGTGATCGTCAGCTTTTACCCTCCCGGAAGGGAGCTGAGAGCTCATATAGTCCGATCTAAGGGCAAGGCTGTGACCTTCACACACACACACACCCGTCCCCTTGCTCAAGGGGGACAGTAACCACCCACTTCGTCAGTGAAACTTTTCGCAACCTGAGCGAGGTGCGAACTCCCGTCCACCAGTTGGCAAGCAAGAACGTTACCACTGCACCAGCGAGCCCGAGTTTGCACAAGGATTCTCAGCTCCCCGATATTAATATAAGTACTGTAGGTTAAGGGGGAAGTTCGAGAGAGAACCCCGCAGAGGCGACTCGAGGCTGTGTCTGCGGACACATGAGCCCGAGTTTGCACAAGGATTCTCAGCTTCCCGATATTAATATAGGCACTAGGTTAAGGCAGAGGTTGAGGACCCGTGTGCAGTCCGAGGCTGTGTCTGCGGACACACGAGCCCAAGTTTGCATAACGATTCTCAACTTGCCGACACTAATCGTAAGTGTAGAGTTAAGTTTAACCAGTAAACTACACGAGTCCTCGAGACCAACGGCGTCCAGGGACTACGTTTCCTGGTTAATAATGTACCTAATAAATTAATGGCGACCTTGAATGTACGAAGCTTAGGCTGTCACTCGTATTTTTCAGCTAGAGCGTACCTTTCGTAGCATGTACTGATTGCTAGGCAGAGAGAGTAATTGTAATGTAACAAGAATTTTTGTCTCATTGACACTTTTGATGCTCCACCTTAATTGATGCTGCAGGTACAGCGATGGGTGTAGCAGTTTTGCTGTGTGGGCCAGCTGATCGTCTGCCGCACGCTGCAACCACTTCTCCTCTGCCTTCGTCGTCGCCATATTATTAATATTTACTCTGTCATTTTACACGTAGGTACAGTTACACTACAACTGTCACACCTACACCGTGTATCACATACACCACGCTACACAACAATTAGTTGTCAGTGTAAATGTAGTGAACTTTCGCTCAGTTTGACCTGAGTACAGAATTTTCACCGTCATCACGGAGTTTTTTCCCTCAAGCTTGCCTCTATTAACGTAAATACGAGGTTTTACGCTCATTGGCGATAGTGATTTTCTCCTGTAGCAGGAAAGCACACACATTACAGTGTGAATCTTGTGTGAATGAGTTAGGATGTGTACATATATATATATATATATATATATATATATATATATATATATATATATATATATATATATATATATATCCACAAATTTTTTCCCATAAGGAAAAAATTTCATTTTGTAGGGGCGTAATGTCACGAATCAAATTCGCGACATTTTCCTTTTGTGAGAAACCACAAACTATTAGTGGAAAACTCACTGTGTATCATTCAGTTAACCGTTTCTCTCTCCATTTCGATGGTGTACTTTTTTCAAAACATTCATCACTGTTTCAAAAGTGACCGTTCTAATGCACATCATTAAGTGCTCTACAGAGCGATATTATTGTTTCTTTATTGTGCGCACCTGCTTGCCTCAACCAGTGGCCACGCCTTCTTCCGCTGGCCTGTGCATTACCCATACATCGTATTTGAGTCAGTCTTTTGTCTGTTGCGACGGAGTGTGGTTCTGTGCTCCAGTAGTGAGAGTGAGAGAGGTCTTCTAGCACCCAGACTCCACGAGACTACAGTTCTCCAGGCTCCCACCCTTCCTTGGTGATACGCTACATTGACCAGTATTTCCTTTTCGTATTTTTCTAGGTTTAAGAGGTTAGCTTCTGAGTGAGCGAGTCAGTGCGATCTCTTTATTTTGAATTCTCTTTGAGTTGTAACATTGAATTTGTTCCTTTGTAATCAATAAATTTAACAGTTCTTTTTCTTTGAGCTTAACCCGCCCCGTCCCGGCAACTTTTCGACCACTGGTACCCCCCAATCCCGGGCAATTTTCGACCTTTTTTTTTTTTGCTTAAACTTTCGCTTTTGGTCAGAAACAATGGCCGGTGGCAAAGAAAGTGGTCCCTGGGGTCCCTAATTAGCTTAACCAGGTATGCGATGGTCCCACCTGGCCCCGTGTTCTCCCTATGCGGTGTGAGCATCAAACGTTTTCTATGGTATTATAAGTTTGGGAAACCAATGAAAGTAAGTAGAAATGAATTTATTACAAACATAAAAACATGTGATAAAAGAGTATATTGGATTTTATACAAAAATAGAGCAGAAATAACCATTGTACCATCGTGAGAAACGAGCAAAATCGGCCAACTTGGTTCCCATGAATCGCTAACATTCTAAAATCATGATACATATATTTTTTTTTACTTACATAATACTTCTACAATAACATTATACCATTTTACATTATATTGAACTGTTTTTACGTATTCACAGGCCTTTTGATAACATTTAGCGTAATGTTAGCGCTAATTTACGTAGTGAGTGAACTCGCTGTGACTGATGTTTCAACTCGTATTGTGCTTTTTCTACTAACATAATACCTTTCTAATATTATTATACACTTTTCAACTTTATAGAACTGTTTTGAGATTATTTCAGGCCTTACGTAAATATATAGCGTAATAATAGCGCATAGTAACACACACGGTGAAGTCGCTATGACAACTAATTCAACTTACAACCTATTTTTTTACTTATATAATTATTCTACACTAACATTGCACATGTAAACACTTGATATAATTGATATTACATCATTTCTGAACGTACGATGGAACTTAGCGTCATATTTGCGCGTACTTACACAGGGAGTGTTATCGCGATATCATTTGTTTCATCTTACACAAGTAATCAACTTATAAAATACCTTACTACTAACATTACAACATCATCCACTGTATATAATTCCTATCACATACTTACTGACCAGAATGTGGGTGTAATCGTGACATCAATTATGACAACTTACAGTAATGTTCAACTTATACGTTTTATTCATGCTAACATTACACCCGTTTCCACTTTATTTCCTTGCTATCACATATTTACTGACCAGATTTACACAGTGGGTGTAGTTTTGATAACAATTCTTTCCACTTACACTAATTCTCATCTTATACATTACTTTTCTGAAAAAATAACACCCGTTTCAACTTTATATTTGACTTAGCACCTACTGACTGGCCTTACCATTACCATGAGCGTCATTTCGCCTTCCCACACAGTTTCAGAAGTGTACGAGATTATGGTATTCCTTGAAACAAGTCTGAAGGCACAACGCAACATTGCACTCGACACACTCGTATCTTGTGTCTTTTCTCTGCGTTGATGGTCTGACTGTCGAGTGCTTACATACATGGCAGCGACGCTGGGGTTTACGACGGTTTGGTTCGGAAGGAATTGCGCTGGGGTAGTGGCGGGCTGCAAGACGTAGGGGAGTCTGAGCAGCACGGGGGGCGCGGGGGCGGTGTGTGGGTCTGTCCTGGGCATGCTTGGCGATTATTTCACGTGCCAGCTCCCTCACAAACCCCTCAAAGGTCTCGGATACTCCGGTGGTCATTGCGTGCAGGTAGTGGGCGTTCAGGACCGTGATGTCGAGCAAGTGGAAAAAGAGTTTCTTGTACCACTTCATCGTTGTCCTGGCACAGTCAACACTTGAAATCATCGAGTCTGACTGATCCACTTGCCTCATGTTCAGATTATAGGCAAGTACAGACTCTGGTTTCCATACGTTGCGCCTCCTCTCGCTACGGTGATCCACGGAGTCTGTGCGGTGCATCAGGGGGCTGTGAACAGTTGATAGGAGGCAAACTTCCCTGTTGTGGTTCCACAGGGTTGCAAGGATGTTATTGGCCTGGAAGAAAACCACCTCATTCTTGTCAAGTTTCCTCCCTATCTTGACCATATGGCGACGGTTTCTCTTGACTGTACCACAGACTCCGGTGTCGTGTTGGTGGAGGAACCTAGCGAGAAGAGGGCTAGTGTACCAGTTGTCCAGGTACAAAACATGACCACGATGAAGGTACTCTTCTATCATTGTCTTCACCACGGCCCCAGAGAGTCCTATACTCCGATCTTCTATTATATCTGTTCTGTGCGCCCGTGTACAAGACTATGTCTTGCACATAACCAGTCTTACAGTCACACATAACAAAGATCTTGAACCCGAAACGGTGTCTCTTGCTGGGTATATACTGCCTAAAGGAAATATTGCCTCTCCACAATACAAGACTCTCGTCTATGACGAGGTCTCTGTAGGGATAAAATGAGGAGCGGAACATTTCCCGTAAATGATCAAATACCAGCCTAATTCTCCTCATTTTATCGGTGTTATTTGCATTGGCTGGATCATCTGCATCAAAAAAGTGGAGGCGGCCGAGAATAAACTGAAATCTATTACGACCCATCACCTTTCCAAAGAAAGGTGTTAGGATGATTGGGTCCGTTGTCCAATAGGCAGGAATTTGATTTTTCTTCACCACACCCATCAAGATTACCAGGGCCAAAAATAGGAACATCTCTGATATAGTCACGGGAAAGTCATACTGTTCTGCATGCTTGCTTGTGGTTCCTAGGCGTTCACTTTCAAGGCGCTGGGATTGTGAAAATATATTCGTCTGTTCTACTATGCGCCCAACAAACGCCTCATCAAAAAACAAATTGAAAAAATCTAAACGTGACGACCCAGCATTTACACCTGGAGCCGTGCAACCTGACCGCCACTCCTCAGTGAACTGGTGAATGATGGGAGTAAAATTACTCCCATCCTCCCAGTTCCACGTGACACCACCGTCTCTAGCCACGTCACCATCGTCCCCTTCGTCAGGGTAGGGAGGTGAGGGTGGTGGGGGAGGTTGGGGAGGTGGAGAGCGGCGCCTCTCATCACTCGCACTTCTCTTCCCTCTCCCTTTTCCTTTACCCTTTCCCTTCCCTTTCTTTCCTTTCCCCACATCCTGGGGCTGTGGGGAGGAAGTTTGGGCATATTCAGGGGCGAAAGAAGTGCTGGGGAGTGACTCAACCTCCTCTCCCCTAGGCCTACGAGCACCACGTGCTCGTGCTGCCTCCCTCCCACCAATGGCCCCTTCACCCCACACTACCCCCACACCACTCTCACTTTCACCCCGCGCTGCCGCCACAACACTTTCCCTTTCTCCCAGCAATCCCACCACACCACTTGCTACTTCCCCAGACAAAGTACTTGAACCATACCTTAGGTGTCGTCTCGCCCCACCTTCTGATCCACGTGGTGATATTTTTTCCTTTCCCAACCACTCGGCGATATCACGTCCTAGCCCTCCGTCATCCTCATCGTCCTCATCCTCGTCCTGATCAGAATCGTGATGGAGAGATAGCTGTGCACGTGGTTGGGGAGCAGCCTGGCCTTCCCTTGCCTTACGGTATGTCACATACCGCGTTTTTCGGGGCGAAGGGACCTCCTCATCACTGCTACTTATTTCTTCCTCTGGCTGGACGTAATCGCGATCCACCACATCATCATCGAGTGGAGAATCACTGTCTCCAGTGAAGGCTTCCAGGACGGATGCAATTTGCTCATCTGAGAGACCTTTCCGCGCCATGTCTGACCTGGGTCACTGCTGGCAGGTGAGTGACCGAGACAAGGGCGAGCGCGGGTCACGCGGGGTCTAGGACGCTGCCCGCCTGGCGGCAGGTAGGGGAGGCTTGAGTACCCGGGCGAAACGAAAATCTCCCGCGAATTTTGAAATTTGTGGAAATTATGAACCTTGCAATTGCAGGACGTTGAAGTACGTCCTCGGGACTGGCTGTGACAAAACGTGAGGACGTGGAAGTACGTCCTCGGGACGGCGCGGGTTGTAATGTAAACTCGTGTTTCATTTCTCCATAATTAAGCTTATTTCCCTTATAGCTCCTAGCTTGCATAAACGCTTTGCTGTTCATAACTGGTACTTAGGCCAGTCTTGTTGTATTAAGCTTAAAATCTGTTGTGCCTTCTAGGAGTTAACGCATCCGCAAGAACCTGATATTATTAATAGTATTAGTTATTTATTGTCAGGGGTGAAGTAACTTTCTCCAGAGGCTAACAGTACTAATAAACAGCAATTGTGAGTAATTGGTCTCTGCTGTGTGCTGTTGAGAAGGTTTATAAATTCTCGTTCTGAGAGAATCGGCGAAACGAGCCGAGATAAAGTAATCATTGCTTGATTTAGCAAGACAATTCATTGTCCCTGCTCTTCAGTAATATTGAACATTTTCATTTAATAATTGCATTATTTTAAAAACCCCATTACACAGCTCTCACATCAGATCTAGTTACCTTTTTCACCAATCGCTCATTATCCATTCTCTCCATATGCCCAAACCATCGCAATACCCTCTGCTCAACTCCATCAGCCTTCTCCCGAACAACTCCAGTTCTCCTTCGCACTTCATCATTTCGCACTCAATCCATACGCGTCACTCCACACATACTCCTCAGACACCTCATCTCCATTACATTCAAACTCTTCCTTTCTGCTACACCCATATTCCATGTTTCAGCCCCATTTAACGCATTCAGTACCACAACACCCTCATACAGCCTTCTCTTTACATCCATTCTAAGCGAACGACATCTAAGCACCATTTTCATTCCTCCCAGCACCTTTCCCACTTCATTCAATCTAAACTTAATTTCTGCATCTATTCTTTCATCCACAGCAACATGTGACCCTAAATATTTAAAACACTCTACCCCCTCAAGCAACTCACCATTCAAAACTATATTCATCCCCCTGCCAACTACCAACCTAGTACACTTCATCACTGTACTCTTATTCTCATTTACTCTCAATTTCCTCCTTTCACACACCCTTCCAAACTCCTCTACCAACTGTCTCAATCTCTCCTCTTAATCAGCCACCAGTGCAGTATCATCTGCAAACAGCAGCAGCTTCAGATTCCACTCTCCACCATCAACATTCACCAGACTCAGACCTCCACCTAAAACTCTTGCATTCACCTTCCTTACAACACCATCATATATAAATATTAAACAACGTAGGCGTCATCGCACATCCCTGTCGCAGCCCCACTCTCACAGGAAACCAATCACTCACAGCATTTCCCACTCTTACACACGCTCTACTATTTACAAAAAAAGTCTTCACCCCTTTTAGTAATCTACCATCAAATCCATACAATCTTAAAACAGTCCACAAAGCCTCCCTATCAATTCTATCATACGCTTTCTCTAAATCCATAAATGCCCAAAACAACATCCTTGTCTTTCTCCAAATACTTTTCACACACTTGTCTCACAGCACACACCTGATCCACGCATCCTCTCCCTCTCCTAAAGCCACACTGCTCATCACCAATCACTCCCTCTGTACCCTCTCTAACTCTCATAATTAACACTCTACCATTCACCTTGCCTACAACACTCAAGGGAATTATACCCCTAAAGCTAGTACATTCATACTTATCACCCTTGCCTTTATACAATGGGACCACATAAGCACTTGCCCAGCCAATTGGCACCATACCTTTCACAAAGCACACATTCAACAATCTTTCTAACCAGTCAACAATAGTCACTCCACCACTCTTCAAGCATTCCACTGCACACCCATCCATACCTGCAGCTTTACCTGTTTTCATCTCTTTTACTGCCTTCTCCACTTCCTCCTTCGTGATCAAAGAATCATTCAACTCTCCCAACACATTTATTCCTTGCACCCTTCCATCTGCCACAATCTCAGCCACCCTTTCCTCCTCTACATTTAACAATCTTTCAAAATACTCTGCCCATCTCTTCCTTACTGCATCCATCTCAATTAACATCCTTCCATCCTCTGCTTTTACTCGCTCTTCCTTCCCAGATTCTCCCTTTAGCACCCTTTTCACCTCCTTCCAGAACATTTTCTTATTCTGTTGAAAATTCTCAGTCAGCCGCCTACCCCACCTCTCATCTGCTGCCACTTTAGCATCACGCACAGCCCTTCTCGCCCTATTCCTCTTTTCCTGATACCTCTCATATGACACCACATCCTTCCTCTGCAGCCACACTTCATATGCACGTCTCTTATCAGCCACAGCCATACTTACTTCCTCGCACCACCATTCACTTCCTTTTCTTATACCACCACCCACACATCTCACACCACACACCTCTTCTGCATGCCCCACCACAGCACTCTTAGACAACTGCCATTCCTCCTCCACACTGCCATTTTCCTGATCTTTCACTGCGTTCCACTCATCTTTCAATTTCTCCTGATACTCTATCATTTTCTCTCTTTTATCCAACTCACTCACTTTCAAAACCTCCCTGCCACACCTAACCCTCCTAGCTCTTGCCCATCTCTTACCTACTCTTAACTTTCCCTCCATCAGGTAGTGCTCAGACATACCTCCACCCTCCCCTCTCAGAACTCTCACATCCAACAATCTTCCTATTACATTCCTGGACACAACCACATAGTCCATCAAAGCCCTATCAACAACCCTTCCACCCTCCTGTCTCACCCATGTATACTTATAAATATCTTTCTTCTCAAACAGCGTATTTCCAATCGCCATCTCTCGTTCAACGCACATCCCTATCATTCGTTCCCCATTTTCATGTTTTCCAGGCACACCTTGCATACCAACTACACCTTCAAATGCTACATTTCCCACTCTAGCATTCAGATCTCCCATCATTACCACATTTACATTCGCTCCAAAACTCTGCAGACACTCATCAACATCATTCCAGAAAGACTCCCTCTCTTCCTCATCTCTTTTTCACTTCCAGGCCCATATCCACTCACAAATACCCACAACTCACGTTCAAATTTCGCTTTCACCCACATCAGTCTCGATGACACCTCCTTCCATTCAGTCACACACTGCTGTAATTCCGGACTCACTAACAAGGCCACACCTTGTTTTGCCCTTCCTTTATCAACACCAGACAATCTTCCATTAACACTTCCAAACATAGACTCACCCTTCCCTTTCATCTTCGTTTCACTCAAAGCTAACACATCCAACTTTCTTCTTACAAACATTCTCCCAATCTCCTCCCTTTTAGCCTCAATCATACTACATCCACGCACATTCACAGACCCAATCTTCAGGGTACGGGGATAACTCCATCCCCCATCCCTTTCTCTGGCCTGTCTTCTTTTAGGAACTAAAAAAACAGAGGAGGGGGTCCCTAGTCCCCTCACCCCGCCCCTTTTAGTCGCCTTTTACGACACGCAGGGAATACGGTGGCAGTATTCTTCCTGACACACACACACACACACACACACACACACACACACACACACACACATTATAAATATATATATATATATATATATATATATATATATATATATATATATATATATATATATATATATATATATACATCATCATCATCATCATCATCATCATCATCAGTCATTACAAGTCCATTGCTGAACAAAGGCCTCCCCCAACCTCTTCCACGAATTCCTTGACTGAGCCTATCTTTGCCACGTTTTCCCCGCAAATTTCTCTATCTCATCTCTCCACCTCCTGTCTGGCCTTTTTCTTCTACTCTTACCATCTCTTGATGTCCAGTCAGTCAACCTCTTGCTCCATCGGTTATCCCTTATTCTTGCTATATGGCCTGCCCACCTCCATTTCTGTTCTTTTATAACTTCTATAATATCTTTGACTTTAGTCTGCTCTCTCACCCAAGTTGATCTTTTCCTGTTTCTTAAAGATATTCCCAACACTGACCTTTCCATTGCTCTCTGAGAACGAATTAATTTATTTTACATCGATTTTGTCAGTTTCCAAGTCTCACAACCATATGTCATAGCTGGAATTATACATTCGCTATATTCTTTGTTTCATACAACTGGCAAGCTACTTTTCATAATGTCCCTATGTTTACCGAAAGCTTTCCATCCAATTGTGATGCGTCTTTTTATTTCGCTATCATGATCTTTCGTTAATTTTAGTATTTGTCCCAGGTAATTGTATTCCTCGACTTCTTCAAGAATTTCTCCACTTATTCTGATGACGCTCTTTGGTGTTTGAGGATTAAACATTACTTTAGTTTTACTCCAGTTCATCTTTAGACCTACTTTGAGATTTTTTCTGTTCAGGTCATTTAGCATTTCTTGCAATGTCTCTGCTGTTTCTGACATTAGGACAATGTCATCCGCAAATCTTAAATGGTTTAGCTTTTCTCAATCTATGTTCACTCCTTTGTTTTCCCAGTCTAGCCTTCTGAAAATACTTGCAGGACCCCACTGCTACCTGGCGCGTCCCCGGGTGGCGGATAGGGGAAGGCCTTGTAGATATACAAGGTACTGTCTTAGATGGTGCAGACCATGGGACCCCCTGTTGATATATAGGGCTCCACCGAATATAATGAATAAGGAGGGAGAAAAACTACATTTCACCAGAAACTATGTGGCAGGGAGGTGAGATTATTTGCCACAATCCTCCCAGTTAAACATGAGTTCTATTGTGTTCAGGGCGTTCCTGTTGGATCATCGTCTAGTAAAGGTCCAACCGCCTTGCCTCCTGTGCTTACGGGCAGTGTGCCACAGGAAGTGAGTAGGCACTGTATAGGCAAGTTAGAGACTTGGATATTAAACACTCTTAAATCCATGAAGATCTATGCATACAATGTAAGAAGCCTCGCTGAAGATTACAAACTATATAAGTTAATGGCTCAACTGTAAAACATTAGTTGGGATATTGTAGGTTTGAGTGAGGCACACAGAAAAGAAGAAATAGTAATTCAGCTCGATGACAGTGGCCACCTATTTTACTACAGAGGAAGGGAAAATAAAAGAGTTAGTGGTGTAGGATTTCTAATTAACAGAAATCTTGCAGATAACATTGTTAAATTCAGCAGTGTATCTGACAGACCAACAGTGATTGTAATCAGACTGCAAAAAATATACCCTGAAAGTAATACAAGTATATGCACCAACTTCTCAGAGCTCATATGAAGAAATTGAAACATTCTATGAAGACATCACCCAGATTATGGAAGAGGAAAAGACCACCTATACTATACTCATGGGAGACTTCAATGCAAAAGTTGGAAAAAAAAAAAAATGGAGAAGCATGTATGGGAAAATTTGGAGAGGGAGAAAGGAACGAAAGAGGAGAAATGCTGGTAAACTTTGCAGAAAAGTTTAACAGAAGAATAATGAACACATTCTTTCACAAAAGAACAGGGAGAAAGTGGACCTGGAGAAGCCCAAATGGAGAAACAAAGAACGAAATTGACTTCATTATAGCAGATAAGAATAACACGATCACAAATGTCACAGTTATTAACAAAGTAAATATCGGTAGTGACCATAGAATGGTGGGTTGCACAGCAAGATTCAATTTCAGAAGTGAAAGAAAGATGATTAAACATAAAAAGATATACCCAATAAAAGTAAACGAAAACAAAGTCGCCTTTCAGTTGGAAATAAGGAACAGATTTCAAGCTCTCAGTAATGCTGAATGTGACATTGATGTGCTGAATGATAGACTAACAAAAGTGCTAAAAGAATCAGCGGAGGTAGTAGGAAAACCTAACACAATTAAAGCCAAGAAGTACTCAGAAAAGACACTCGAGCTTATGAAAAAAAGAAAGGAAATGAAAGTGAAAACAAAGAAAGATGAAATAGAACGAGCGGAATTAAATAAGCTTATCAACAAAAGGCAAAGAGAAGAGAAAAGAAAGAGAAACATGGATCAAATCAAAGAAACCATCAAAAAAGGAAAAAGTCTGAAACGGTCCGAAGTAAAATGGCACTAGGAAAGCAACAAATTACATTACTAAAAGACAAAAACGGTGAAGTCATTAAATGCAGAGATAAGATGTTGAAAAGAGTTGAAGAATTTTACAAAGAACTGTATGCATCAAAGTCCGTAGTACCAATAGCTAACTTTTCAGTTGACACAAGTGAAATGCCTGAGATAACACCAGACGAAGTAAGTAATTATCTTTAAAATATGAAAAGAGGGAAGGCTCCGGGAGAAGATGGAATAGTTGCAGATTTACTGTTGGATGCAGGAGCAGAAGTACAGAACAGGCTTGCTCACTTATTTACTCATTGTATAAAAAGGAAGAAAATTCCCAAAACATGGTGTAATGCAATAGTTATTTTACTTTACAAAAAAGGTGACTCAAAAGACCTTAGTAACTATCGACCCATTAGTTTGCTATTAGTCATTTACAAACTCTTCACTAAAGTCTTTACAAACAGAATAACTACAAATTTGGAGGAAAACCAACCTCGTGAACAGGCAGGATTCCAAAGAGGGTACTCGACTACTGATCATCTACACACAATGAATCAGCTAATTGAGAAAACTACAGAGTATAATAAACCACTGTGCTTAGGCTTTGTTGATTACGAAAAGGCTTTCGACTCAGTGGGGCACATAGCAATTATAAATTCATTGCGAGAACAAGGAGTGAATGAGAACATTGTAAAACTACTCGAAAACATATATAGAGGGAACTGCTGCAGTTAAATTACATAACGACTCTGAGAAATTTAAGACTGAGAAGGGCGTGCGTCAGGGAGATAGTTTCACCAAAGTTATTTACAGCATGATATACCCATCATCCAATCCTACGTTGCCCCATGAGAAGCGTAGGAGCCCGGGGCTAGGCAATTGGTCCTGACATTTAAGATGAGAGTGACCAGCCTCACTCATCCCCGAGTGGCATTACCTGAGCAATAAACCCCAACCACTCCTTGGATATAAACCTTCACCGGCTCAATCCGATTGGAGCACCGTAACTACTCACTAAACCACCCGGAGCCAAAATTTGGTTTTATAGTTACCACCCAGCGTAGTAAATGGTTTCCTTGTGTACAGGAAACCATTTGGCTTGTCACTCAGTGTAGAGTCACTCATAGGCAGAAGGAAGTGGAAAGAATGAAGGAAAGAAAGACAGAAGAGGGAGTGTAATGTCATCCGTAGGCAGAAGGACGAGGAAAGACTGAAGGAAAGACAGAAGAGGATGGAAGGAAAGAAGGATGGAGAGGAAAGAGAAGACACCTGAGAGCAGCACTACAGTAAATCGAGTGAGTTAAATCGAGTGAGTGGATGGTGAGCGCCCCCACCCACATGTACTGTTTATCTATCTATCTATCTATCTATCTATCTATCTATATATATATATATATATATATATATATATATATATATATATATATATATATATATATATATATACTTCATGGCCTTGAAAGTGAAAGCGGGCAAATAAAAAGGAGGGAGCCGAAAGAAAAAATATGGAAAGGCAGAAAGTAGTGAATATGTATGGACCGAACTTTCACCCTGGGGACATAATTTTTACTGTAACATTAGGTACTTCCGTAGGACTGAATTCAGTTTAGAAAATGCCTTTGGTAGTGAATGGGCTAATGAAGGTTATATGTAACACTTCCATTTCGCTGAGTCTTTGCCCAGTACAGCTCCCTGGTTGTAGTAGAAGTATACACGACACGTCATCGGATCGAAAAAGGCAATTGTGGAAGGCGTTGTGAAAGGAAAGTAAAATGCATAATACGCATAGAACTAGCCTTTTTTCAGTTCACAATTATTTGCAGATAATAACCATTCAACAAATGATCAGTAACGCAGAGGAAAACCACACTTCACTCGGAAACAGTAAGAAATTCGACTCTGAAATTGCTGGAGAAAGAACACAATTAAAGTGACAAAAATATCATAACGCAAACTCATCTCACTTTGTAGTCGCATAAAATGTATTGTACAATAATAATAATAATAATAATAATAATAATAATAGCTTCAGCGTCAAATATAGCAAAATCTGGGAGAAGAGCTAGTACCATCTATGTATATATAAAAGAGCCGCGTTTTTTTTTTTCCTTCAATCACATCCAAATCAACGACCAAAGACCCTCAGACCCATATATATTCTGAGTCAGAGCGATCCAAGGATGCTTTTATGTGGGGTCAAAATTCAGATCATTTGAGGTCACCGGTACTGTTCGCATTTTGGCCAGGGCAACGCCAGGTACCCCTTAAGCCCAATTTTTGTCATGGAGACTCAAATGACCTCCGATTCGGACATAAGCTATGTGAGATTGACCTCCGAGGTCATTTGAGCTCACCAGTCGGAGGTCACCGGTAATGGGAGCGTTCGCCAGACACCGCCAGAAATTATGTCTCGTTTTCATTTCTGCGGGCTAAGGGGGTCTTAGTTAAATTTCAGTGTTATTTTTCTAATCGATAATTACGATACTGGTTAAGCAAATAGCTTTAAAAAATGTAAATCACTCTTATTTATGCTATTCCAAGCAACGCCCATAAAATAATATATTTGTATGCTCTTTCCTAAGAAGATTAGTACAATATATGCCAAAAAGACGGTTTTTGGACTGTAAGAAGTAAAAAAAGCGTATGAATATTGACATTTGTATATAATATTACTTGCACAAAAAATGGCACATACGGTCTATCCATAGTTTCAAATTTATTAGACTCTAAAATGTTACGGAGTACCGAAGCCTAGCGCTGCCAGACGTACAAAGCAAGCATGGTGGTGGAGCAGATCAGCCAGTGAAGAGAGACGGCTGTTTCGATTTCCTCGGAAAACTTGTTTTACTGGAGGCTGTATATAAATATCGACATGCTTTCATGAAATGAATTATATTTTATTCTTACTCACAGGGAGTTTAATTTGTTAGTATAAATTATAACTAATTTCTGTTATTGGATAAAGATATACATATATATTTCTATGCATGCATAAACCATGCTGGAACTGCTCTGGAATAGTTTTTTTTTTTTTTTATAATTACTTTTGTTCATGCTACATTGACACAATACTGTTTTAAAGAGAAAAGAATATTTATGTATTTTTACAATAAGTAAGATGCATGAAAAAGGACATTAAGTTATTGCCCAACATGTGATTTTTTTTCCATCCAAAAAATTATAATATTAGTGACATCTGGCATTTTTCCGGGCTCGCGAACACTCCTATAGTAAAAAAGTGCGCATAAATACTGCGCGTTAGTCTGCGAAAGTTGAAACAGAAAGTTCCTGGACCACCTATAATCCCTCTATGCGAAAGAGGTACATGGTCTTTTTGGAGTAAAAAAAAAAAAAAAAAAAAAACAAGATTGAACGAGAACAAATAGGATTAGAGTGTTCGCCTTTTTGGTCCGGCAACGCCGAGTACCCCTGCTAGTTTATATATATATATATATAAGATCAAAACAACTTCTGCGTGTGTTAGATTCGCAGAGGAAAATTATATGGGATACTTTGACAGTGGTGTTGAATTTAGGAGGTGCCAGGTATCTGCATCAAACACTTGTATTGACAGTCTAGGAAAAATAGTTCATCACCAATGAACTTCAGTGGTGTGAAGGTCCTCTTAATATATCGTATATACCTATATTTATGGACCTAATCCAGGAAAGCATTTCATTGTTCATTAACGATTATTAAATCGTGCCAAGATCTTCCAAATACACCTATCTTTATGATTTATGAACAGTCTATGAGAGCTTTTTACAGTTCATTACCAATGAACTTGGGTGGTGCCAAGGTACACGGTATCTGTATTCTGTAACTTGGGAGATTTATTTCCGGATCTTCATTCCTTGCAACCGGTGGTGTCTTATTTTTGCTGCCTCTAGAGAATTTTATTCACGTTTACTTGGTCTGTCCGACTGATGAAGTCTTTAACAAACCATTGCATCTCAGAAAATCCTCCTTAAACTGAATAATACCGTCAGAACAAGACGCAATAATAATGAATATCATCAAAGTTCTGAGGTCACTAAAAGCTGTAACTTACACTACTATTGGTTTATTGTTGATGACTCGGTGATATAAACGTACGGAATTTCTGCACTTTTCTAATGCTGAAATCGGTCCATGAAACATATACATGTATATATTTTTGGTTTACTCAAATATTATCAGTAATAATAATAATAATCTTGTTCACAGATGCCGTTGCAAGAGTTTCATTACAGCTTTGTGTTTTCCTTAATCAAAAATACGGTAGCTTCCCTCCGCCAAACACGGTTTGGAGCTTTTTGTTCATGGTGATGAGTTGAGTTGTCTGGGTTCTCGTTTTGAATGTGGGCAGAATCCTCCTTAAACCTTGTATAAATGTACGCTGAGAGTAACTGAGTCAGTTACAGCGGGCACGCAATTTAAATTAGGGGCTTACAATACACCAGAGATATTTCCCCATAAGTTTTGACTATCACCTGTAACAGGCACATCGAAAATACCATTAACGCAAAGCAGGTACAGGTCCGTCGCTCACATAAATTACATGAGGCTTCGAACATCCGGCCCCATGTCCTATTATCAGTTCCAGGTACAAAGCTTAGGTAACTAAAAGGTGTCATGAATGGTCCGAAAATAGAACCCGGGACCTCTAGAATGCCGGCCGAGTGTGCCTCTGATTACAGTACTTCCTCCACCGTCTCCCCTACCCCTCTCCCCAAGACGAGCAGTTGTGCTCCCATGGGTATGGTGCTGGAAGATTTAGTGGCGGCCTTGGCAGGCATAGATCCATTTTGTAGTCGATTTGAACAGTATTATTCAGTCAGGTCCGAGTTATATTAAGCTGTCTCGCTAGGGTTAAGTTAGATCATATTACTTTATTTTTAGTTAGTTTAGGATTAAGGTTAAGTAGGTTAGTTTTGATTAGTCTCTTCAGTGATATTGTAAATTTATATTGTATTACGTTTGGTTACATAAGGTTGCGTCAGGTAAGGTTAGTCTTTTGGGAGTAATGTTAAGTTAGATTAGGTTAATTTGTTCCAATTAGGATTGATTAGTTTAGGTTAGGTTAGGTTAGCATAGTTAGGAGAGTTTTCAGTAAATAAAGTAGAAGCAATCATCCTGGGAAGAGTAAAATGAGAGAGTGGTGCTGAAATGACGTAGTATAGAATATGCTGCTGGGAGATTAGGTTTGCAAAGGAACGCCAGACTATACTTCACTGCCACCTTCTTTTCCAACTGGATCCCTGTAATGACTGGAATTAGCTTGTCATTTCTGAACATAAATGATTGTAAGGCTTTAGTATGTAATAAATACTACCTCTAGCATCTTTTCATTGGTTCCTCTTAAGATAGCCTTAAATGGCACTGGCCTGGATAAATACCATTCGAATTTCAAAAGTATGGTTGTTATAGAACAGTTTTCCTTGCATGCCGTTCCATTTCCCTCATACAGTTCAAAGTCGTTAGACAGTTTTAGTTTAGGTCTTCAGTCGTCAGCTTTTCTTTCCATGAAAAATAAATTATATACAGTTGACAGTGGTTCACAGTTTGCTTAGTGTTTATGACGGTCTCCTTCCAGTCACTACACGCGTCGAGTGCCTTTCACGCCCACACTCCGGTTCTTTATTACCCCAAACAACAACGCGTCCCTCAACAATACTCTCTCAGGCCAAGTGTCGTGGTGATGGCGGTAGCGGTGCCTTTGTGATGTTATGTCGTATGTCACACACGGCAGACATCACACGAGAAATATTAGACGGAAAGTGATGATCAAGAGGATTATCCCGCAGTGTTCCCATTAAGACAAAAGGTGGATATGTAGAAGTGCATATAATCGTTTGTATATACATAATTCAGGATAATTCACTGCAGGATTCTGGGTGGAAGTGTCTCATTATCGGAAAAATATGCCTTAATGTTCCTTTGATGTTTTAACCCTTCAGTCCGATGGAAGAGTCTCATTACGAGAAAGACATTCCCTAATCTGTCTTTGATGTCTTACAGACTTTACTGGTGACACAGGATTAGCGTGGACTCCAGAATATATAATGAACACAGGAGAGGATATTGAGTTATATATCAACCTATCACTATGAGGACGTAGACACTTTCATCTATCCTTCATTCAATCCCGCATTGTTACACCTGCGCGTGAAATGGCGAGTCGGGTTCCGTGCTGGGTTCGGTTTACCTATTTGCCTCCTGTCTGTCTCTTGGCAAAATTTGGGAAAAAAGCATATTGGACGCAATGGCACTAACTTTGGCATATGACTGAGGACAATCAAAGAAACAGGCTATTGCTCTTTGCAATAATAAAGGCAATAGTTGAAAGGCAAGATCAGCTCGAACAGTCTTCATCCGCCCTGGATCAGCCCTGGTGGAAGGGCTGAAGGACAGGAAATGCTGAACTGGTTCGGTTTTGAGGACAATGGTCACCAGAGAGGATCACAGAGCAAGGCCAAATGATTAGCATTTTAACTCAGATAGTTTTTTCTTGCTTTGGATGGCTTTTATTTGTGATTTCATTTTTCATAAAAACTGCTTAAGTCATTTTACAATACTTCTCCCCTTTTCTTCTAAATTTTTTTCCTTTGTGTTTTCCGTCAAAGGCTCGCGTAGCCTCAATACAGTTTCTCTTCACTGAGGCATTCTTATCTTAGTTTTTCTCCCCCCTCTACCCCCCTAAACACACACACACACACACACACACTTTCCTATTTTAGTGAAAAAAAATTGCCGCACTAACTAAAAGCCTTTCCATTTCAAAATGGCTGCAGATATCATTATTTTTGTTTCGATGCCGTTTCAGAGACTACAGTCACAAATTCTGTCCAAAAAATAGAAAAAAAAAAAAAAAGGTTTCCGCATAATTTGGCCTGTCGTAATTTACGACAAATTTGCACCATCGCGTCGTGCACGGTGGCCAGAATTTTTATTTGGCATTTTCATGAACTCTATGAACAAATCCCAACCTATTGCAAAGCAGTTAGGTCGATGTCTATTACCGTTCTCGGGAAAGAAACGACCATACGTACAAACAGACACACAGATACACAGCTTGACTTATACTGTATACATACATATATATATTCATATATACGGTATATATATATATATATATATATATATATATATATATATATACAGAAAATATATATATATATATATATATATATATATATATATATATATATATATATATATATATATATATATATGTTCGTCGTTCGATATCTATCTATCTATCTGTCTATCTGTCTGTCTTTCTGCATATCTATCTATACACTATAATTATCCGTACATTTATATATGCCTAATTTCATGTTGCTTTGCCTTATCTACTATTCTTTCTCCCATCAATGCTCTATTGCATTTGAAAAAACTGAAGTATTTTAAGACGGGTACACGTAATCCTTTTCAGAGGCAGCTCTAGTATTGCGTTCCAGAAACAGCAGACGATTTTCTTCAGGTGAGTGATTCGTTGGAGCGGGAAAGTGTTGACATTGGTTCCGTAACCCTTCTTTGATCATGAAAAAATTAGTACTGTATTATAGCTATGATTACACGATTATATTCAGCCTAGAATGAGTCATACGAGCTGATAGTATTGATACTGTCACCAGTAATACTCCTACTGTTAACTCTTTGGCTAACGTCATGCATTTTCCCTCAACTGAGTGCGAGTAACAGAAACCTGAGTGTTCACAATGATTGTGCAGAAGCAGTGCAGTGGGATGTAATAATTTATGGATCGGGAGACCCGTGGCGACGGCAAGGTGATTAATTGCAGTGCGGCAGGGGGAAAAAGGGAGAATGTAGTGGGTCACTGGACGGAGTAAGGGAGATGAGGGAGGAAGAGAGGGATAATTAGTTAATGCAGTATGAGGAGGGAGCAGTGAATGAGAGAGGGAGAAATGGAGAATGAATGAGAAACTAGTGAATTAAATAAATGAGAGAAAAAACATAATCAAAATATTTTTCTTAGTACGTGGGAACCCGAAACTGCTCTTCCCAAGGCCATACATAGAACTGATTGTAATTATTTTCCTGACCCTCTGTCCCACCAGTAGATGATTTTAGATTACAAAAAATGAGGAAAGAGAATGTATAAAATAGAGACTTGGTACACAATACCTGATACATACAAATCTACACTATTGGAATCACACACACACACACACACACACACACACACACACACACACACACACACACACACACACACACAGAATTTGTTTTTTTTAATTAATTCTTTTGTTGTGTCATTATTTTCTGGATATTCAAAGAAGATATGAATGTGATAAAATTGCAGGAATAACAACTTAAGACTCACCAGCAACTTCCATCAACCTTATCATTGTGGCAGTATTTCATATCACAGAAACTCAAAAGCATTAATGATCTCATTTACTCCTCGTGATGGAAAGAACTCAGTGAATACTCTTAAGCTCTTATGATTTTTCCTTCTCATCTGAAAAACTTCCTATATTGTTAACATCAGAAGAATAATAGATTTGTCCAGACTACAGGAGGATTAACAATACAGTACAAACACTCTCAAGCTCCGATTTTCATTCTCCACTGAATAAAGGTATCAGGTGTGAGCTGACAGTATACCGTGGTACTAGATAATTATGTCTTGATCATGACACACAAAAGGCAACCTCAGTTTAACATAAACCCGTCAGTGAGCAAACCCCTGAAAAGTTGGCCAGTGTCTGGAGGCGACCAGGGAACACTCTCCAACAAACAACCCCTCTCATGAAAAAAGAACCCAAACTCCACAACCAGTGATGTATTAGTACCTACAAGGAGTAATGGGAGATCCTCTGGATGAACCTCATTGGAAAGAGAGAGAGAGAGAGAGAGAGAGAGAGAGAGAGAGAGAGAGAGCTGACTGTGTGTGTGTGTGTGAGAGAGAGAGAGAGGGGGGGGGGGCTGCGGCTACATTGTCCATTTAGCCGGGTGCGTGGAGGATGGGAGAGCAACTAAGGTGGTTATGATCAGCTGGAACCATATGATCGGATGTGCAGCGGCGGTGAGGGAGAAGAGGACTGTGTATGTCGGGGAAGGGGAAGGGCGGAGCTGAGGTTGCACTGTCCAGTAATCGATGGAGGGTGAAGTGGGGTGGGAGGGAGAAAACGGTCTCGCAGCAGGGGGTGGAGGGGAAGCTGGATGCAGGCTGAGGGCTAGAGGGTTGATTTATAGGGCTGGTTATAAGGACAAGAAGAACTGTAGAAATGGATGGGAGGCAGAGATACTTTTTCTTGCATACAGTAGGACCTGTTTAGATTTTAGCTGATATTATTACTCGTACCGTTGTTTACATTTACAATCTGATGGCGTCTTTTGAAAACTGAAATAATTTTATCCCCCAAAGGTAATATTCTGCCTAGGAGAGACTTTTTCAATTGAAGGTATTGCCTTCATTATTCCTTTAAGTCTAAGAGGTTTCTGCGAAGTTGTATGAAATTATTCGTTCCGTACCCAGAACCCCTCCCCCCCCAGAAATGAACATCGATTTAGTTTAAGCGTTATAAATGGAGAGGAAAGATGCTGAGTACAGAAGAAAAGATGCAGTTTCCTTAAAGCTGTGATGAGTACAAGAACTTAGTGAAAAGTACGTGTGTTATCACTGGAACCTGTCCTGTTTAGGAAAACGCATTTTAATATTATTTAATGTTGTCTTTGTCATCCTGGCCCGTTACCCCACCTAAGGATGGAGTGAGGTTAAAAAAAAAAAAAAAAAAAAAAAAAGGAAGCTGGAAGGGAAAATGCGAAGTGGGAGAAGTATGTACAGACATATCCAGGAAAATGGCCCGCACAATATCCGTAACAAAAAGAAAACAAAACCGGCTTTTTGAAGATAAATGTTGGAGGTGTTTCGACACCAGATTAACAATAGTGGCTTCAGTAACGAGTATGCAGTAGAGTCTCTACTAGGTACAGCGACTGATTATTTGGAATGGTAACACTGATAGGCTCCTATGATTCACACAAAGGTAAACTAAACTATCCTGGCATTAGCTAATAAAGAGTACTTGAACAGTTCCGACCATGAGAGTGTTAACAGACACACTCCAGCATCAAGTGTATTTTTATTAGCGGTGTGAGGGAAGGATGCTCTGGCATAATTAATTACAGAACGCTCTCCTGTCCCTGTCAGTTCTACTTTAGCTCCTCACTCATTTCCTCCTTCTTATCCCTCCTCTACTCGATGCCTCGCTAAGTTCCCTCAGATGCATTTGCTGCTGACCTATCTGCTGTCAATGGGACAACACTTAATAACAAAGGAGGATGAAGGGAGAGTCTGAGGAAAGGAGGATGGAGAGAGAGAGAGAGAGAGAGAGAGAGAGAGAGAGAGAGAGGAGAAGTAAAGTGGGCATGGATATTTTGAGGGCTAGGAACCAAGTTGTGAGGCAGAATGGTGAGAGGAAAAGTGAAGGAGACAGGGTTGTTCGTTATTGTATATATGATTGTTGGAAGCTACGTCACACTCCTGGAAGGAGAGTAAGAGGAGCAACTTTGTAAGGAAAATGAAACCAGAGTCGGGAAAATACCCTACCTCAGTTTGATTTTTGCTCTTTTTTCCGAGAAAAAGCTGAGTAGTTTTTTTTTTTTTTTTTTTTCCCAAGATACAAGAAGATACAAGGTGATGGAATGCAGTGTGTGTTGCTAAAGATAAGAACATAGCCAACAAAATAGATTTCGTCGGATAGTGAGATGCCTGAACAGAACTTTCTATATATTAACCTATTTACTCCTGTCCTTTGTTTAAAAAATAAAACTATCACCACACTAGGCAGAAATGACCTCTGTCACAGTCTAAATAATATCGTAAGGAGACAGCAAGAGAACTATACGGAAGACAAGTTTCTGATGAAGGAGTTAAGAGGAACAAATTTTCTTTTGCTTCAATCAGATATGAAGGATGCATCGAAGGGCAGGCGTGCTATAGGCTTGCCGTGCGAGTGGTATAGAGATTACTGGTAATATATTACTGATAGGACAGAGTGGAGAAGTGCTGAGTGGCATTACCAGCGTACAATGGGTTCTGACTAAGTGTACAACTCAGTAGTTCACTGATGAGTTATGGGAAGGGAACTTGTTTCAGGACAGAGTCATGAAGAACAAGCTGATGATAGCCTAAGATGAATAGCAGTGGTCGTCTAAAGAGCAGAATGAAATTTGATTTTGAAGGCACAGATAGAAGAGAAGAAGTCACAGGAGGTAGCTTTAAAATTGGAGATATTTTCTGAACAGTCGAAGACCTTGAATATGTCCGGCGATATAAGTTTCACCAAAATCCTGTTATAAGAGTGACAAAAACACTGAAAGTATTGTACTGCAGTGAGAATGGCATCAGAATGTCAGTGACGGAAGTGATACTGATGGTCAGACTGAATAACTGTCATGCGGTTTGCATACTTCTGACAAGAAAAGGCAGCCTTTGTCTTTCACGTTCCAACGCACTGTAAGTTCTGTGAAACAAACATTATGAACTGCAGTAGAAAGACAACTTCATTTTCAGTCCACCGGCTTCACTTTCAAATGAGCAAGGGACCACCACAGTAACAAAAACAAACCGTGTTTTGCTGGCACTGAAACAAGAGTGATCTGAATGGCTGTGAAAAACATTTGTCTTTAGAGATGTGACCCGCCTCCAGCCTCTGACATGGAGGGTGTGGATGTCCAAAGCACGTGGGAGATGAGTGAGAAGCGCATCGAGGATTATTAATACAATGTGTTCAAGACATACATGTTTTACTGTCTTATTACTGGTCACTGTAATTTCCAAATCCAGATTAACTAACACCTTCTGTGTGGTTCTCTATTGGTAATGGAGTGATTATGCTTATCTGATAACTGTAACTATATATATATATATATATATATATATATATATATATATATATATATATATATATATATATATATATATATATATATATATAACTATTATATATATATATATATATATATATATATATATATATATATATATATATATATATACAGTATATATATATATATATATATATATATATATATATAGTTATATAACTATATATATATAACTATATAACTATATATATATATATATATATATATATATATATATATATATATATATATATATATATATAGTTATATAGTTATATATAGTTATATATAGTTATATATTTATATAGTTGTATATAGTTATATATATATATATATATATATATATATATATATATATATATATATATATATATATATATATATATATTTTTACATAGCCTATGATTTCATCATCCTTTGTGTAATTCTAACGTACAGTGTGCTGCCTGTTTGATCACGAGCGTGTTCTACCTCACTCCCCCCCTTCTACCGTTATAGAAGAGTAAGTCGTTCTTTCTGTTGTTCAGAGCGGGATTGTCAACTCTTTGTCCCCATGGCTTCATTTGCGCATCCTTCTTACAAGTTGTATCAAGCTCTGCCGGCCCCTATATAATGAGCTCAGTCTCTACATTATTGCCACTTAGATCTACTCCTCATTTTGCTCACATCTCTGTCCTCCCCTGTACAGTTGTTATTATTGTGAGTGCTCAGGAAGCCTCCAACCATCTAGCAGCTGTGTAATTTGAGTGTAAGTGTTATTGCATTTTGTTCTTGTACTGTATAGCGTAAGTTGTTAATTTATAGATCTAGTGAGGTTTTTGTAATTCATGTAAGGTTCTTATTGTTAGCCATTGTTCATAATAGTTTGTATCTGTAATAATTTATCTTGCATTAACTGAGCATTACCCAGTGTATTTTCATTTTATGAGGGCTGACTTAGATCAATTTACTCTTGCTAATTTCGTGTTAATAGAGGCTATTGCAGTTAATCATATATTTAACCTGTTTTTTGCCATTACATTATCCTTATGAGTCCTGAATGTTGTGTTGTTAGTTTGAGCATTAAACTTTAACTTGTAATTTTACCTAACTCTTTTGTTTAGAACCTGGAACTTTACGGGACAGTGGTGATTTTTAGTATTCTCACTTAAAGTGTACAGTCATTATCTTTCGCTGTTCCGTAACATAAATTTGGCGACCTCTTATCAGGATATTCAGGATATTATCATAAGGATATTGCTTGATATTTTGTGACTGTGATTTATTCATGATGTCTACTATTACTACGCTTGATGAAGCCAAAGATTTTTTGTCAAATGTGCAAACAGTGTGTGATGTAGAAAACAGAACAAAGAATGAACTTAAGCTTGTTGCTCAACAATTGGGAATTGCTGTTCGCTCTCATCATTCTAAAGATCAAATTGTTGACATGATTAATGAAAGCTTGTTTAATGTAACTCCTCCAAATGAGCAAACGCAGATTGAAATAGCTAAGTTACAGCTAGCCCTGCAGGAGGCTCGTATTAAGGAGGCTGAATTTCAAGCATGTGCTAAGGAGGCGGAGTCTCATGCTAAGGAGGCGGAGTCTCAGGCTCGTGCTAAGGAGGCTGAGGCACAAGTTGAAATTGCTAGGATTCAGGCAGACCATGAGTATCGCATAAAACAAAGTGGAACTGGATCATCTAGCTCTGATGATTTTGATGTGGCTAAAAATGTTAAACTTGTCCCTCCTTTTAATGAATCTGATTTAACAAAGTATTTTCAGTTGTTTGAGAGGGTAGCTACAGGTTTTAATTGGCCCAAAAAGTATTGGCCAGTACTCCTTCAAACTGTTCTCACCGGTAAAGCTCAAGTAACTTATGCATCTTTGCCTCAGGATCAATCTGATAATTATGATGTAGTTAAGAGCTTGATTCTTAAGGCCTATGAGCTTGTTCCTGAAGCTTATAGAGTAAAATTTAGGACAACTTATAAGCAAGATAAGCAATCCCATGTTGAGTATGCAAAAATCAAAGAAGATCTGTTAGAGCAGTGGTTAAATTCTAAGAATGTGGATTCTGATTTTGGTAAATTTAAGCAGATGATTTTGCTGGAGGACTTGAAGAGGTGTATTTATAAAGATGTAAGCCTATATCTTGATGAGAGAAGAATAGATAATTTGTCTGATGCTGCAGTTTTAGCTGATGAATATGTTCTCACTCACAAGAGATATTCTAAAGAAAAAGGGAAAGCTGAGAGTAAGTACGTTGCCTCTACTCAGAGTACAGGTAACAGGAAAGAGAATAAAGATGATGTTTCTCAGGAAGTAAATACCAGCTTCACCTCTAGATTTCAGAAAAGTAAATGTACTTATTGTAGTAAGCTTGGTCATACTACGGAGAAATGTTTCAGGAGACAGCGTGATGTGAACAAAAAGGAATCTTTTAATATTCAGTCAATTGGTCTAGTGTCCACCCTTTAGAGTTCCCAGAATTCTTTAACCGAGTTAACTGAACCTACTTTGAGGGGTAACTTAAATTCTCATGATGGAGCTCCTCTTTTGAGCAGTAACGTGGGTGACACTCTCAAGAGTTCATGTGCTAATTTCCTGTCTGATGGTTTTGTCAGTCTTCTGGACAGTAATGACAGGAAATCAGTTAAAATATATCGTGATACAGGTGCTTGCCAATCCCTTATGCTGACCAGTGTTCTAGGCTCTAATGTTAATTCCTCTGATGAAACTGTAATCTTACAAGGTGTAGGGAATAATTACTTCTCTGTTCCTCTGTACAGAGTGAATTTAGAGTCTGGTTTTGTTAATGGTTCCATTATGGTTGGGTTGGTTGAGACACTCCCAATGTCAGGTGTAACTTTCTTACTTGGAAATGATATTGGTGGAAGTCAAGTGTGTCCAGCTCCTCAGTTGTCTAGTGAGCCAGTGGCTGCATCCCAGGATTGTGATGTCCCTGATGTGTTCCCTGCATGTGCTGTCACTAGGGCTAAGTCTAAAGTTACTGGTGATTTAGAGGATAATGATGACGATGATGTTATCCTAGCTGACACTTTTCTTGCTAATTTGGACCACTCACCAGATGAGGCAGTACCCCGTAGTGTTGATACTTTGTCTCGTCAAGAGTTGGTTGAGTTGCAGGTTGCTGACCCTGAGTTGAAAGGTCTAGCTAACTCTGCTTGCAGTGAAGAAGAGTCAGCCGGTGCTTCTACTTGTTATTATGTAAAGTCAGGAGTACTTATGAGGAAGTGGAGACCCCCAACAGCATCAGTCGACTGTGAATGGGAGGTTGTACGTCAAGTTGTCATCCCTCGTGTTTGTAGGCAGGATATCATTAGAGTGGCTCATGATTCCAGTTTGGCAGGACACCTTGGAGTGAGGAAGACTGTGGCACGCATTTTGAAACACTTCTACTGGCCAGGTATCTTCAGGGATGTTTCCTGGTATTGTAAGTCTTGTCACACCTGTCAAGTTGTGGGGAAGTGTAATCAGACCGAAAAGGTCGCACCTCTAGTTCCCATTCCTCCTTTTGAGGCGCCTTTCACCCGTGTGTTGGTGGATTGTGGGCCCTCTTCCTAAGACTTCTTCAGGATTTTCTTATGTGTTGACCCTGATTGATATGGCTACTCGTTATCCTGAAGCCATTCCACTTAGAAATATCTCAGCAAAGAACGTGGTTAAGGAAATGCTAGGGTTCTCCACAAAGTTTGGTCTGCCCAAGGAGGTACAGTCGGACCGGGGAAGTGATTTCATGTCAAATGTTTTCAAGCAGTCTCTGAAAGAGTTGGGCATCACCCAGATCACGTCTTCAGCTTACCATCCCCAGACCCAAGGAGCGTTGGAGAGATATCATCAAACACTCAAATCGATGCTCAAGAAATACTGTTTGGAACATCAGAAACACTGGGATAAAGGTCTTCCATTCGTTGTATTTGACGCAAGAGAATCTCCAAATGAATCACTGGGCTTCTCACATTTTAACTACTGTTTGGCTATGAAGTAAGAGGACCCCTTAAGCTACTCAAGGAATGCTGGCTGTCGGAGGAAGATGACGTCAACCTGCTGGAGTATGTGATGAAGTTCAAAGAACGGCTGTCCACTGCTTTACACCTGGAGAGAGAGAATTTAGGAGCTGCTCAGGAGAAGATGAAGACTTGGTATGATAAGAAGTCCAGGTTACGCCACTTTCAGCCAGGAGATCAGGTTTTGATTCTGCTACCAGTGCATGGGCAACCTCTTCAAGCCAAGTTTAGTGGTCCTTATTTCGTGGAAAAGAAACTCAGTGATGTCAACTATGTCATCGCCACACCAGATCGTAGAAAGAACAAGCAACTATGTCACATCAACATGCTAAAGTTGTATCGCAGGCGGGACGAAAATGACCCAGTCTGCACTGTGGCTGTTCCACCCGAGTCTGCAAGTGAAGTTCTCCCATGCAGCATGAGGCTGAGTGATAGTTTGGGGAAGAATCCTGATATCATGAATGATCTCCAGACTAAGCTTTCTCATCTACCTCCCGAGGAAAGGCAGGAGTTTTCGGCATTACTGCAGGAGTACCCGCAAGTGTTCCATGCCACTCCAGGAAGAACCACTGCGTTGATGCATGATGTCGATGTTGGAGACGCAAAGCCAATTAAACTGCCTCCTTACCGTGTGAACCCAGTGAAAGTTCCTCTCATCCAGAAGAAGCTTGGCTACCTGTTGGACCACAAGATGATTGAGCCCTGTGAGAGCGAGTGGAGTTCTCCTGTCACTCTAGTCCCTAAGCCAGGTGGGTCACAGCGGCATTGCATCGACTACAGACGTGTTAATCAGATAACCAAAACAGACACTTACCCTCTCCCTCGTGTGGAAGATTGCATAGACAAGATCGGAAAGGCTAGGTACATAAGTAAGTTTGATTTGTTAAAGGGATACTGGCAAGTACCTATGACTGAACGTGCTAGGGAGATCTCATGTTTTGTAACACTAGGAAAGACTTTTGCATGTTCTGTAATGCCATATGGTATGAAGAATGCACCAGCCACATTTCAGAAGCTCATGAATGTTGTAACAGAGGGTTTGGCAGGGTGTGTCATTTATATTGATTTATATTGATTTCCAGTGACAACTGGAAAGATGACCTATGACATGTTAGTAAATTTCTTGAGCGTTTGGTTCAGGCTAATCTTGTAGCTAATTTATCAAAGTGTGAGTTTGGTCAAGCTAAAGTTCAGTACCTTGGGTATGTAATTGGTGATGGACATGTTGCACCACCAGGAGCTAAGGTTCAGGTTATAAGTGATCTTCCCAGACCTAAAAGTAGGAAAGAGTCACAAAGATTTTTGGGAATGGTAGGTTATTACCGGAGATTTGTTCTTAACTTTTCAATTCTTGTATCACCACTTACAGACCTACTGAAAAAGGGAGTTAAATTTGTCTGGACCGATAACTGTGAATCCTCTTTCAACAAACTTAAAGCTATTCTATTAAGTCAGCCAGTGCTCGCTACTCCAAATTTTGCTAAGCCTTTTAAGATGGCTGTTGATGCAAGTGATACAGGAGCTGGGGCTGTTTTGCTGCAAGAGGATGATCAGGGTATTGAACACCCTGTATCTTATTACAGTAAGAAGTTCACTCCACCTCAAAAGAACTACTCAACTATTGAGAAATAGCTTTTGGTCTTGATTTTGGATTTACAGCATTTTTCATTTTATTTGTGTTCTGGTTTTGACCCCATAGTCATTTATACCGATCATAACTCAATGAAATTCCTTAGTAAGTTTAAAGATAAAATCAGAGATTGACAAGATGGAGTCTACTTCTTCAGGAGTATTCATTAGACATACAACATGTCAAGGGGAAAGAAAATGTTATTGCAGATTGCTTATCTAGACTTTAGACAGATTGTTTTAGAGTAATAAGAAATTTCCTTTGTAAATTTCTTTTTTCTTTGAGGGGATGTGTTACATAGCCTATGATTTCATCATCCTTTGTGTAATTCTAACGTACAGTGTGCTGCCTGTTTGATCACGAGCGTGTTCTACCTCACTCCCCCCCTTCTACCGTTATAGTAGAGTAAGTCGTTCTTTCTGTTGTTCAGAGCGGGATTGTCAACTCTTTGTCCCCATGGCTTCATTTGCGCGTCCTTCTTACAAGTTGTATCAAGCTCTGCCGGCCTCTATACAATGAGCTCAGTCTCTACATTATTGCCACTTAGATCTACTCCTCATTTTGCTCACATCTCTGTCCTCCCCTGTACAGTTGTTATTATTGTGAGTGCTCAGGAAGCCTCCAACCATCTAGCAGCTGTGTAATTTGAGTATAAGTGTTATTGCATTTTGTTCTTGTACTGTATAGCATAAGTTATTAATTTGTAGGCCTAGTGAGGTTTTTGTAATTCATGTAAGGTTCTTATTGTTAGCCATTGTTCATAATAGTTTGTATCTGTAATAATTTATCTTGCATTAACTGAGCATTACCCAGTGTATTTTCATTTTACCAGGGCTGACTTAGATAAATTTACTCTTGCTAATTTCGTGTTAATAGAGGCTATTGCAGTTAATCATATATTTAACCTGTTTTTTGCCATTACATTATCCTAATGAGTCCTGAATGTTTTGTTGTTAGTTTGAGCATTAAACTTTAACTTGTAATTTTACCTAACTCTTTTGTTTTGAACCTGGAACTTTACGGGACAGTAGTGATTTTTAGTATTCTCACTTAAAGTGTACATTATCTTTCGCTGTTCCGTAACAATATATATATAACAATATATATAACTATATAACTTTACTATATATATATATATATATATATATATATATATATATATATATATATATATATATATATATATATATATATATATATATAACTTTACTCATTTGACTCACCTAGGACAATTAGACTCAATAAGGGGTAATGAGAAGCAGGTGGTCCAGACAGTGTAAATATGTATATTTGACTTTTTCATGCCAACGGCCATACCACGTTGAGTACACCGCTTCCCGTCCGATCAGCGAAGTTAAGCAACGTTGGTTCTGGTTAGTACTTGGATGGGTGACCGCCTGGGAACACCAGATGCTGTTGGCATCCCTACGTGTCAAGTGGGGTTGGTGGAGGATTAGTGTCCCTCCCTGTAAAACAATTAACTCTAAGCCGTTGGCCACCCCGTTTGGGATACATGGCGTCTGGCAATGAATGAATGAAAACTTTACTCTATATATATATATATATATATATATATATATATACAGTATATATTACTATATAACGATATATATATATATATATATATATATATATATATATAGGAGCCTCTGTGGTACAGTGGTAGAGTGTGCGTTTCGTACACTGGTGAACCAGGGTTCGCGCCCTGCCAGGGTAATAAAATTTGGGAGTGTTCACCCGGCCACGTACTGCATTGGCGGACACAAGGGATGCTATGGTTGAACCAGTGTCGCTTACTGTAAAGTATGCTTGCACCCAGTCGGCTTGCGCGGGCCGATTACACTTGGTTCACAGAACACACACACATTCAAAGCCACTCCAACACTACAGTTACACTTACAAGCACTTTTCATCCTACATACAATCTCTACCAGACAGCCTAAGCCACTTGGTAGAGACATATTGGCTGTATCGTCCCTACTTCGATCGGGATAGGCCGGTCCTACAGTGGATAGTCACGCGGCTGATGATGATATATATATATATATATATATATATATATATATATATATATATATATATATATATATATTGTTACTGGACAGAGAAAGATAATGTACACTTTAAGTGAGAATACTAAAAATCACTACTGTCCCGTAAAGTTCCAGGTTCAAAACAAAACAGTTAGGTAAAATTACAAGTTAAAGTTTAATGCTCAAACTAACAACAAAACATTCAGGACTCATAAGGATAATGTAATGGCAAAAAACAGGTTAAATATATGGTTAACTGCAATAGCCTCAATTAACACGAAATTAGCAAGAGTAAATTTATCTAAGTCAGCCCTGATAAAATGAAAATACACTGGGTAATCCTCAGTTAATGCAGGATAAATTATTACAGATACAAAGTATTATTAATGATGGCTAACAATAAGAACCTTTATATAAATTACAAAAACCTTACTAGGCCTAAGAATTAACCTTATACTACACAGTACAAGAAAAAATGCAGCAACACTTATACTCAAATTACACAGCTGCTAGATGGTTGGAGACTTTCTGAGCTCTCACAATAATAACTGTACAGGGGAGGACAGAGATGTGAACAAAATGAGGAGCAGATCTAAGTGGCAATTAATGCAGAGACTGAGCTCATTATATAGGGGCCGGCAGAGCTTGATACAACTTGTAAGAAGGACGCGCAAATGAAGCCATGGGGACAGAAAGTTCACAATCCCGCTCTGAACAACTGAAAGAACGACTTACTCTACTATAACGGTAGAAGGGGGGGACTGAGGCAGAACACGCTCGTGATCAAACATGCAGCATACTGTGCGTTAAAATTACACAAAGGATGATGAAATCATAGGCTATGTAACACATCCCCACAATGAAAAAGAAATTTACAAAGGAAATTTCTTATTACTCTAAAACAATTTGTCTAAAGTCTAGATAAGCAATCTGCAATAACATTTTCTTTCCCCTTGACATGTTGTATGTCTAATGAATACTCCTGAAGAAGTAGACTCCATCTTGTCAATCTCTGATTTTTGTCTTTAAACTTACTAAGGAATTTCATTGGGTTATGATCGGTATAAATGACTATGGGGTCAAAACCAGAACATAAATAAAATGAAAAATGCTGTAAACCCAAAATCAAGGCCAAAAGCTCTTTCTCAATAGTTGAGTAGTTCTTTTGAGGTGGAGTGAACTTCTTACTGTAATAAGATACAGGGTGTTCAATACCCTGATGATTCTCTTGCAGCAAAACAGCCCCAGCTCCTGTATCACTTGCGTCAACAGACATCTTAAAAGGCTTAGCAAAATTTGGAGTAGCGAGCACTGGCTAACTTAATAGGATAGCTTTAAGTTTGCTGAAAGAGGATTCACAGTTATCGGTCCAGACAAATTTAACTCCCTTTTTCAGTAGGTCTGTAAGTGGTGATACAAGAATTGAAAAGTTAAGAACAAATCTCCGGTAATAACCTACCATTCCCAAAAATCTTTGTGACTCTTTCCTACTTTTAGGTCTGGGAAGATCACTTATAACCTGAACCTTAGCTCCTGGTGGTGCAACATGTCCATCATCAATTACGTACCCAAGATACTGAACTTTAGCTTGACCAAACCCACACTTTGATAAATTAGCTACAAGATTAGCCTGAACCAAACGCTCAAGAAATTTACTGACATGGCATAGGTGATCTTTCCAGTTGTCACTGAAGATTAATACATCATCAATATAAACAACACACCCTGCCAAACCCTCTGTTACAACATTCATGAGCTTCTGAAATGTGGCTGGTGCATTCTTCATACCATATGGCATTACAGAACATGCAAAAGTCTTTCCTAGTGTTACAAAACATGAAATCTCCCTGGCACATTCAGTCATAGGTACTTGTCAGTATCCCTTTAACAAATCAAACTTACTTATGTACCTAGCCTTTCCGATCTTGTCTATGCAATCTTCCACACGAGGGAGAGGGTAAGTGTCTGTTTTGGTTATCTGATTAACACGTCTGTTGTCAATGCAAAGCCGCTGTGACCCACCTGGCTTAGGGACTAGAGTAACAAGAGAACTCCACTCGCTCTGACAGGGCTCAATCATCTTGTGGTCCAACAGGTAGCCAAGCTCCTTCTGGATGAGAGGAACTTTCACTGGGTTCACACGGTAAGGAGGCAATTTAATTGGCTTTGCGTCTCCAACATCGACATCATGCATCAACACAGTGGTTCTTCCTGGAGTAGCACGGAACACTTCCGGGTACTCCTGCAGTAATGCCGAAAACTCCTGCCTTTCCTCGGGAGGTAGGTGAGAAAGCTTAGTCTGGAGATCATTCATGATATCAGGATTCTTCCCCAAACTATCACTCAGGCTCATGCTGCATGGGAGAGCTTCACTTGCAGACTCGGGTGGAACAGCTACAGTGCAGACTGGATTATTTTCGTCCCGCCTGTGATATAACTTTAGCATGTTGATGTGACAAAGTTGCTTGTTCTTTCTACGATCTGGTGTGGCGATGACATAGTTGACATCACTGAGTTTCTTTTCCACGAAATAAGGACCACTAAACTTGGCTTGAAGAGGTTGCCCATGAACCGGTAGCAGAATCAAAACCTGATCTCCTGGCTGAAAGTGGCGTAACCTGGACTTCTTATCATACCAAGTCTTCATCTTCTCCTGAGCAGCTCCTAAATTCTCTCTCGCCAGTTGTAAAGCAGTGGAGAGCCGTTCTTTGAACCTCATCACATACTCCAGCAGGTTGACATCATCTTCCTCCGACAGCCAGCATTCCTTGAGTAACTTAAGGGGTCCTCTTACTTCATAGCCAAACAGTAGTTCAAATGTGAGAAGCCCAGTGATTCATTTGGAGATTCTCTTGCGTCAAATACAACGAATGGAAGACCTTTATCCCAGTGTTTCTGATGTTCCAAACAGTATTTCTTGAGCATCGATTTGAGTGTTTGATGATATCTCTCCAACGCTCCTTGGCTCTGGGGATGGTAAGCTGAAGACGTGATCTGGGTGATGCCCAACTCTTTCAGAGACTGCTTGAAAACATTCGACATGAAATTACTTCCCCAGTCTGACTGTACCTCCTTGGGCAGACCAAACTTTGTGAAGAACCCTAGCATTTCCTTAACCACGTTCTTTGCTGAGATATGTCTAAGTGGAATGGCATCAGGATAACGAGTAGCCATATCAATCAGGGTCATCACATAAGAAAATCCTGAAGAAGTCTTAGGAAGAGGGCCCACAATATCCACCAACACACGGGTGAATAGCGCCTCAAAAGGAGGAATGGGAACTAGAGGTGCAATCTTTTCGGTCTGATTACACTTCCCCACAACTTGACAGGTGTGACAAGACTTACAATACCAGGAAACATCCCTGAAGATACCTAGCCCGTAGAAGTGTTTCAAAATGCGTGCCACAGTCTTCCTCACTCCAAGGTGTCCTGCCAAACTGGAATCATGAGCCACTCTAATGATATCCTGCCTACAAACACGAGGGATGACAACTTGATGTACAACCTCCCATTCACAGTCGACTGATGCTGTTGGGGGTCTCCACTTCCTCATAAGTACTCCTGACTTTATATAATAACAAGTAGAAGCACCAGCTGACTCTTCCTCACTGCAAGCAGAGTTAGCTAGACCTTTCAACTCAGGGTCAGCAACCTGCAACTCAACCAACTCTTGACGAGACAAATTATCAACATTACAGGGTACTGCCTCATCTGGTGAGTGGTCCAAATTAGCAAGAAAAGTGTCAGCTAGGATAACATCATCATCATCATTATCCTCTAAATCACCAGTAACTTTAGACTTAGCCCTAGTGACAGCACATGCAAGGAACACATCAGGGACATCACAATCCTGGGATGCAGCCACTGGCTCACTAGACAACTGAGGAGCTGGACACACTTGACTTCCACCAATATCATTTCCAAGTAAGAAAGTTACACCTGACATTGGGAGTGTCTCAACCAACCCAACCATAACGGAACCATTAACAAAACCAGACTCTAAATTCACTCTGCACAGAGGGACAGAGAAGTAATTATTCCCTACACCTTGTAAGATTACAGTTTCATTAGAGGAATTAACATTAGAGCCTAGAACACTGGTCAGCATAAGGGATTGGCAAGCACCTATATCACGATATATTTTAACTGATTTCCTGTCATTACTGTCCAGAGGACTGACAAAACCATCAGACAGGAAATTAGCACATGAACTCTAGAGAGTGTCACCCACGTTACTGCTCAAAAGAGGAGCTCCATCATGAGAATTTAAGTTACCCCTCAAAGCAGGTTCAGTTAACTCTGTTAAAGAAATCTGGGAACTCTAAGGAGTGGACACTAGACCAATTGACTGAATATTTAAAGACTCCTTTTTGTTTACATCACGCTGTCTCCTGAAACATTTCTCCGAAGTATGACCAAGCTTACTACAATAAATACATTTACTTTTCTGAAATCTAGAGGTGAAGCTGGTATTTACTTCCTGAGAAACATCATCTTTATTCTCTTTCCTGTTACCTGTACTCTGAGTAGAGGCAACGTACTTACTCTCAGCTTTCCCTTTTTCTTTAGAATATCTCTTGTGAATGAGAACATATTCATCAGCTAAAACTGCAGCATCAGACAAATTATCTATTCTTTTCTCATCAAGATATAGGCTTACATCTTTACTAATACACCTTTTGAAGTCCTCCAGCAAAATCATCTGCTTAAATTTACCAAAATCAGAATCCACATTCTTAGAATTTAACCACTGCTCTAACAGATCTTCTTTGATTTTTGCATACTCAACATGGGATTGCTTATCTTGCTTGTAAGTTGTCCTAAATTTTACTCTATAAGCTTCAGAAACAAGCTCATAGGCCTTAAGAATCAAGCTCTTAACTACATCATAATTATCAGATTGATCCTGAGGCAAAGATGCATAAGTTACTTGAGCTTTACCGGTGAGAACAGTTTGAAGGAGTACTGGCCAATACTTTTTGGGCCAATTAAAATCTGTAGCTACCCTCTCAAACAACTGAAAATACTTTGTTAAATCAGATTCATTAAAAGGAGGGACAAGTTTAACATTTTTAGCCACATCAAAATCATCAGAGCTAGATGATCCAGTTCCACATTGTTTCATGCGATACTCATGGTCTGCCTGAATCCTGGCAAGTTCAACTTGTGCCTGTATCTGTGCCTCCTGAATCCGAGCTTGAGATTCAGCCTCCTTAGCATTTGCTTGAAATTCAGCCTCCTTAACACGAGACTCCGCCTCAGCCTGAGCCTCCTGCAGGGCTAGCTGTAACTTAGCAAATTCAATCTGCGTTCGCTCATTTGGAGGAGTTACATTAAACAAGCTTTCATTATTCATGTCAACAATTTGATCTTTAGAATGATGAGAGCGAACAGCAATTCCCAATTGTTGAGCAACAAGCTTAAGTTCATTCTTTGTTCTGTTTTCTACATCACACACTGTTTGCACATTTGACAAAAAATCTTTGGCTTCATCAAGTGTAGTAATAGTAGACATCATGAATAAGTAACAGTCACAAAATATCAAGCAATATCCTTATGTTAATATCCTGATGAGAGGTCGCCAAATTTATGTTACGGAACAGAGAAAGATAATGTACACTTTAAGTGAGAATACTAAAAATCACTACTGTCCCGTAAAGTTCCAGGTTCAAAACAAAAGAGGTAAAATTACAAGTTAAAGTTTAATGCTCAAACTAACAAGAAAACATTCAGGACTCATAAGGATAATGAAATGGCAAAAAACGGGTTAAATATATGGTTAACTGCAATAGCCTCTATTAACACGAAATTAGCAAGAGTAAATTTATCTAAGTCAGCCCTGATAAAATGAAAATACACTGGGTAATGCTCAGTTAATGCAGGGTAAATTATTACAGATACAAAGTATTATTAATGATGGCTAAGAATAAGAACCTTTATATAAATTACAAAAACCTTACTAGGCCTAAGAATTAACCTTATACTACACAGTACAAGAAAAAATGCAACAACACTTATACTCAAATTACACAGCTGCTAGATGGTTGGAGACTTTCTGAGCTCTCACAATAATAACTGTACAGGGGAGGACAGAGACGTGAACAAAATGAGGAGTAGATCTAAGTGGCAATTAATGTAGAGACTGAGCTCATTATATAGAGGCCGGCAGAGCTTGATACAACTTGTAAGAAGGACGCGCAAATGAAGCCATGGGGACAGAGAGTTGACAATCCCGGTCTGAACAACAGAAAGAACGACTTACTCTACTATAACGGTAGAAGGGGGGGACTGGGGCAGAACACGCTCGTGATCAAACATGCAGCATACTGTGCGTTAAAATTACACAAAGGATGATGAAATCATAGGCTATGTAACAATATATATATATATATATATATATATATATATATATATATATATATATATATATATATTTATATATATATAACTATTGATGGATAGATAGAGATAGATAAATAGGTAGGTAGGTAGGTAGGTAGATAGGTAGGTACCATAGGTAGATAAATAGATAGACAGACAGACAGGCAGACAATTTTGTAGTTCATAAAAAGCTGAACAGACAACTTTTTACATATACAGTACGTAAATTTATACACCCTCAGTGGTGCACAAACATATGTAATATTTACATGCTTATCATACAACACATATATATATATATACAACTATACGAAAAGAAAAGTAAGTACATGCTGTTCCTTATTACTTTGATACTACCTAATAATACGTTCCTGGTTTTGAACAAACATAATTCTAAATTTAATAGCATCAAAATCATTATTACTTAATCACTCAGCATCATATAATGTTAATATGTTCCTTACTTCTCTTATCGGAAACAATTCACGACATGTGTTCGGCAAACTTCTATGAAACATTACACAAAGTTTCATAAGAAATTTATATGCAAATCATATCTTATGCCAATAAATTAAATAGTTAAATGTCATAAGGTCTGCCATTCTACATGCTTTATGGTTAATTTCCCAGTACTTTCATTTCAGTATTTTCTTTACTGCCTTGTGATATCCAACTGCAAACTGTTTGAGGGAAATGTGGCACTTTGTATTACAAAACCATGATTCTGAGCCATATATAGGCTACTAAGAAAATAACTTTCAAACAATTACCTAGAAACTCTAATATCAACACTTAAATATTTGCTAAAAATACACTTAAATTAGTTATAAAGTTTATTTCTATACGTAATTGTATCCTTACATTTGTGAAGATGATTGTCCATAACAAAACCTAATTACTTATAGTCCTTATCAATAACGAGTTTTTGGTCATAGTCATACATCGCTCCAAGGACATGTCATTTTCACTTTTAAAATACATGCATAGCGACTTGGTGGTATTAATCTCATTATCTGTATGCTTGGTTTCATTCACTAATATATTCAGTAGCAGTTGTAGGCCTGTTTCAGAGGCTAGAACGACGATATCGTCTGCGTAGGTAATTACACATCTTATTACCAGGTGCACATCCTATTTTCAATGAGCTTATGAACATACACATTGAAGCGCAGTGGTGATAAGACCACCCAGACGTATTTCATTCATGATTTTCCATGGTTCAGATACTGCGTCCTTATGCCTAGTTAGATAAATAGATAGATTGATGTGTGTGTGTGTGTGTGTGTGTGTGTGTGTGTGTGTGTGTGTGTGTGCGTGTGCGTGTGTGTGTGTGTGTGTGTGTGTGTGTGTGTGTGTGTACGTATTTCACGTAAAGATGAAAAAAAAAAAAAGCATATAAAGAGTTGGTTGAAAGAGATTAACCCGTTTTGCTTTAGGAAAATTGCTGTATATGACTAGTCTTCTCTATGCGAATTTTTCAGTTAAGAAGATATATATGAAAAAAATTTACTTAAGTTGAATATTACCGTCAATTGATGTCATATCCCTTGACTTCGGTGACGTAGTTGTGCAATATTTTTCGGGCTGCCACCAAGTAAACCTATTATAGTTAAGTTCCTCTATTAGTGAAGGGGTAAATGGAGGCTTTATCTACCCCTCCAGTTCTGAACGCCTCCCCTAAACTGAATTGGATGGTCTGATGGTAGCAAGAATAAATGAAAAAGTTACGTCAACGGAGAGAAGACGTTAAAATGAAAAACGAGTTATTGCATTGTATGAGTTAAGAATGTTAAATGTGAGAAAAGGAAAGCAAGAACGCCATCCATACCAGCCATTAGGGTTAAAAGGTAAAAATGAGCTAATGGGAAAATCGATGAAAAACAAATGATCTGTGGAGTGAGTAAGGGGTGGGAGACAATGCAGCAGAGAGAGAGAGAGAAAGAGAGAGGAGATTGGGTTCCAAGCGTCGTGTGGGAGGGGCCTCCATAATGAAGTTTGTAACTCCACCACCCTGGTCACTTTCAAACACAGCTACATACTGTACATTTTTGCTTCCCTCATTATCAGTTTATGTCTCTTTAACCGAGTGTGCGTCTCTCTCTCTCTCTCTCTCTCTCTCTCTCTCTCTCTCCTTTACGGAATAGCCTCTGAACTGACACTGGTAGTGAGTTGTACAAGAAGATTTTTTTTTATTTTTTTATCAGATTTACACCTTCTCTTCTGCATTCGCTACAAGTCAGAATGCCATACAAATTATTTCATTTAGTCTATTGTGCCCTCCATGCTTCCTCTCATCTTCATAAAACATGAACAATTATCTGTTGAATACTGGATATTTGGCAATAAATCTTTCCTGACTGCCAATAACATCAAGGCAAATCCATAATTATAATAGGCTATTTTTTATTAACATAACTGGACTCCTCCCACAACTTTGCATACCAAGATATGTTTCCATGAAACTGATGAGGTACAGTGATGAGGCAGGAGTAAGTCGATCCTCCAGTCTGAATTTGCTTGGATACCACCTGAGTTAGGAAAAGTTTAAGATCTTAGGTTAGAATGCAGCGCACTATTGTTCAGTGCAGGACCGGTAGCACATACAATAACTGTAGTCATATTTGGTACTCTTCCTTTTCCAGGAAAGTTGGGTTTAGGTTAGATAAGGTAGAGTAGGTTGAGCAAGGAGCTCAGGTTAACTTACGTTAGGTTGATCAGGTTTAGATTGACCAGAATATACTGGATTAGGGTCAGGGTTGAATTGTTAGGTTGGGTTAGAGTTTTTAAAGCTTGGATTGCTTAGATAAGGTTACGTTAGGGTTAAATAAAGTAAGCGCGATCAACCTGGAAAAAGAAAAATACTCGTGTATTGCCAAAACGGCTTACTTGAAAGAAAATGTGGGTCAGACCTATCCATTGAAATCAACACTCATTTCACCATGTTGTCTTGTATGAAGATTGAGTAGAAAAACATCCCATTAGATGCTGCGAGTAGTAATATTTGCGACGTTTATAGTAGAAGTATTTTGTCATATATGTGGGACTTCCTGTCAGTTCACACAGTCCTACCGAATGTATGCAAGCCTCACCAGCACCTCATTCCTTCATGAACAACACAAGAAAAAGTTCTCTTCAAGAACATTTTCTTTTCATTAGGAATTTACAACGGATTTATATTGTTTTGTTTTGCGTCTTGATTTAACAGTGTTCAACATCTCAATAACCTTTCTTCATGCTCCTTCCCCCCCTCCCTCCATTTTCCTGCTTCCAACTCGGCTGCGTTCCTTCCTCACTTTCTCCCTACCTCTCTCCCTACCTGTCTCTCTCACGTCCTTAGTTTTCGTCTCTGTTCACGCAGCAATGCAACTGAGGACCTGGCTGTAAATATGGTTGTTGCGTGTCGTATTATAGGGAAGGGATGAGTCTTAACAAAAAGAAATGATTGTCTGCTCTAATGACCCTTGCAAAGTCGATGTGTGTTAATAAAAATACGTTGTTACTGGTATGTGTACATGCACATGTTACCTCACGACTCGTACCTGATTATCTTTATGTCCAAATCTGGCCAAAATTGTTGTATTTCCTCAGTAAACACCACCTTAGGTATAATTCTTCCATTTGTTTTGTGGTGCTTTCGTTAGAGGAATTTGGGAGGGATTAAAGCTCCTTGTATCCAAAGACCTCTTCTTTGTGTTATTCTTTTTTGTCTCCAGGAGGTTGTATTTACATTAAGATAAAGTTTTCATAATGCACGTGTTAGATACAGTCTTCACCAACCCCATTGTATCCACATATTGAAGCTGTGTGTATACGAGTAGTCAAGATACAGGAGTTTTGGCCTGACAAACCTTTTTTATGTACAAAAAGGCATGGAACATGAATATGTACATAAAAGATGAAAGAAGACAAAAGGGATAACATCACTGCCTATCGACTGTAGGTGGTACGTTAAAGATGACAACCAATTTTTGTCAAGTCTCAGTCTGCCCCCAGATACCAGCCTCACTGCTTCCAGGTTCCCAATTATACTGCCGGGTGAATAAGATAAAGAGAGGAAACAAACGGATTCCACCAACCTGACAGACCTGATAAGGAATTCAGGTTCATCCACTCGCGAACTGAGTTGCCGACAAATACACCACAGACTCCTCCCAATAACGAGGTGAAAGATGAGAGTGAGAGATTGGATGGGGAGAGAGATGGGGAGGATATAATGATTTCCAGTTTCTTTCATAATAGCCCTCTCTGCCTCCCTTTCTCTCTCACTGGAGGGGAAGCAATAAAAACTATTAGAGACACTACACATAACCAATTTGCAAACAGAATCAGCAAAGTGTCTCATAACAGACGGAGAGAAAAGAAGAAAAAGGAAGGGAGAAAAATGAAATGAAGAGGAGAGGAAACTGGAAAAGGAGGACAGATAAAAATGAATAAGTAGATCAGAGGGGGGGGGGAAGGTGGACGTAGGAAGGATAAAAGAAAAGGGTGGAGAAAAGAAGGGAAAAATGAAATGGTAGAGGAGAAGGAAGAAGCACAGGCGTGGAGAGGAAAAGAAAACAAAAAATAGAGGGAGGGACAGAATGACAGATGAATGTGGAATGAGGAATCAATAAAGGTGAATGATAGGAAAAATTAAGAGGAAAAAGGGAAAGACATGTTTGGTGTCTGCAGGTCGTAACGTGATAGAGAAGACATTTTTAATAAGGAATCCAAAAAAATATGCTCCAGTATATGCACAAAATACCCGTAAATCTGCCAATATATGTTAAAAAAAGTATATAGAAAGCTCCTTCAGTCTGTTAAATACCTTATGTTGAAATTCCTGCGTCTCAAACTCGATAAGAACTGCTAGCAATACCACGAGCAAGAACCTCACCCTCTCTCCAGAACTTTTTCTTACAGTCCCTCCACTTTACACTCAAATTCCTTCCAAATTCCTCATCCACTCTCTTCTTACTCTCTCTTACTAATCTTTTCACCTCTCTCTTTCTTTCTACATATAACTCTTTCTTCCGCCTCTCAACTTCTTCCACGCCCCTATTTCTCATCCATTCATTGTATGCTTTCTTCTTTTGTGCCACAGCCTGTCTCACTTCTTCAGTCCACCACGCTGTTCCTTGCATTCCCCTCCGTCTTCTCTTCCTTCCACACACCACATCACATGCTGCACATATTTCTTCTGTAAATATCCTACACACACCTTACATGTCTCCCATCTGCTCCAATTCATATTTGCCCAATCGTTCCTCCACTTCACTCTTACTCTCTGCCATTTTCTCATCCTCTTGTAACCTTTCCACTCTCCTTACAGCTACTCCTTCCTCTCGTCTTTCCCTTCTTCTATTCCTCCATCTTACTTGAATTCTAATTCTGGCCATCACCAAGTAGTGGTCAGAATGTCCACTCCCCCAACCTCTATAAACTCTTGCATCCATTACACATCTTCGCATCCTTTCATCCACACACACATAATCAATCATTGCCTTCCTTTCATTCAGTTCACCACCCACCCTTCTCATCACTCGCCATGTATACCTGTGGATCATTTTATGCCTGAAGAGGGTATTGGCTATCACCAACCCCCTCCCAACACAAATGTCCACTAACGCACTCCCATTCTCATCTATCTCAGCAGGCACACCCCATTCACCAACTATTCCATCCACCTTCACATTCCCAACTTTACCATTCATATCACCAATCAAAAACACTCTCTCATTCCTTCCAAACTTTTCCATGCACACTTCTACATTTGTCCAGAATTCTTCTCTCAATCTTCTAGCACGATCTTGCGTTGGCGCATACACACACACAATCGCCCACATTTGTATTCCAACTTTCAACTTTACCCACACAATCCTTGACCCAACTGATCCATACTGTCTTATGCTCCTCTTCCATCTTTTACTCACAGCTATACATACTCCTTCCTTTGCCCTCTCATTCTCACCTACTCCTGCACATATACCCCATCCATACTCCCATTCTCTCACACTTTCTCCTCTCCATTTTGTTTCAGTTATTCCACATACATCTACTTTCGCACCCTCAAGCACCTGGACAATCTCTCTCTCTTTCACCTCATCATTCGCTCCCCTTACATTCCAAGTTTCAATTACCACGTCCTTTGTCCGGTCCTTGGTCGTCATCGTTTGGTCAGTCCTTGTCCGAGGCATAATGTTTGTTTTTTTAGTTAGTCGTTTTCCGGGGAGGGGCACTAACCCTCCGCCAACCCTTTTAGTCGCCGTTTACGACAAGCAGGGATACTGGGGGAGTATTCTTGAAAAAAACCCCTACCCCCAGGGGGGACATATTATCATTTTAATTTAAATATAAACTGTGCAACATAACTAAGCTAATACACCTATGGTGTCTCACATAATTAAGCTAATACACCTATGGTGTCTCACATAATTAAGCAAATACACCTATGGTGTCTCACATAACTAAGCTAACATACCTATGGTGTCTCAAATACCCAAGTCAATACACCTATGGTGTCTCAAATGAACAACTACATCAAATATGGATGATTCATGATATGACTGCATTGCTATTATTGTATTAGTTATATACAGATGCATCAGTTATACAGCTACAATGACCACACTTGTGAGTCCTGCAATTATGTAACAGTTGCATTAACAAGATGTAACTACAATTCTATGGCTAACACAATTATGTAACAGTTGCATTAACAAGATGTAACTATAATTTTATGGCCAACATAATTACCATATGTGACAGTTCCATTAACAAGATGTAACTACAATTCTATTGCCAACACAGTTATGTAACAGTTGCATGAACGTGATGCAACTACAGTTTTATGGCAAACACAATTATGTAATAGGTGCAGTTACACAATGTTATGCTACAATCACACTTGTGTAACAGTTGCATTAAAATCATGTAACTACAACAGCATTAAGACGATGTAACTGCTATTATGATACAATATTTGTAGTTATGTTACTTTTACAGTATTATGTATTTCACTTAATTAGGTTACAAGTTGATTATAATGTGTATATAGTATGCATTAATATGTTATGACAACATTTACTGTCGTCGGTACGACAGTGGGCGTGACCGAGCGATATGCAGGCATTATATAGGCACTGGTATTACATTATCTCATAAATCCAGTGTACAGGATGTAGTGTCTGCTGGAAACATACACAGCTTCTCACTAGGAATGTCAATTTACATAATGTCTATCCACAATCTTGTTGTCCCAGACCAAAAAATCTCTTACTCCAGACGACAAGAATTTCATGACGTATTCAAACACGTGGAATAACCAGCCCTAGATGGTTAGTCCACGTCAATGGAAATCTACCAGACATTGCATTACACATACACATCCTCTCCGAGCTGTATATAATGTGGGAGAGAATCCCTTCAGATCAGAAAGGGGAGAGAGGAGCTAGAGTAAAGGCCCGACACATGGGTCATTAGGAGACTTGGCCGTCACGCTTCGTTACGCTGTAACTCACTATTCATATAACTGTGCAATAACACTCCATAACCTAAGAGTGCTGTACACCTCGCTGACATTATGTCTCACGACTTTATTCTGGCTGTACTTGACGATCCACAATCGACTTCCCTATCTCCCCTACAAGCACCTACGACCACGTTATCGATACATATATATATATATATATATATATATATATATATATATATATATATATATATATATATATATATATATATATATATATATATGGAGCCTCTGTGGAACAGTGGTAGAGTGTGCGTTTCGTACACAGGTGAGCCAAGGTTCAAGCCCCGCCAGGGTAATAAACTTTGAGAGTGTTCACCCGGCCAAGTATTGCATTGGCGGACACAAGGGGTGCTGTGGTTTGATCCAGTGTCACTTACTATTAAGTATGCTTGCACCCAGTCGGCTTCCGCGGGCCGATTACACTTGGTTCACAGACTACACACACATCCAAAGCCACTCCAACACTACACTTACAAGCACTTCATACCCTACATACAATCTCTGCCAGACAGCCTAAGCTACTTGGTAGAGATACACTGGCTGTATCGTCCCGACTTCAGTCGGGATAGGCAGGTCCTCCAGTGGATACTCAAACGGCTGATGATATATATATATATATATATATATATATATATATATATATATATATATATATATATATATATATATATAATGTGTGTGTGTGTATAACAGATATTGGGATACTAGTAAACTCAGATAATTTCAACCTTTCTTTTTTAAATCATAGTTTGTTCTTGGCAGATACTAGTACACAGCTTGAGGAACACGCTTCATGGCATGAAAAAACATTTATTACTGTAATTCTTATGACATATAAGCCACACTGTTTATGTTGGTTCTTTAGGATGGATCTATTTATCTATAGCCAGCCTCCCTAATCTCGTAAGAGGTGGACACAAACAAATCGCCTCCATGTCGCCGTGTCCCCTACCATTCCGTTAACCTTCCCCCAGCTTTTACCCCACTCCATCCCTCCATGTCGTCCTCCCTCTTCCCCCCTCCACCTCACTCACATACATATCTCTCATTAGTCCTTCAATCTCCATTCTCCATTCTCTTCATATGACCAAACCACCTCACTGTATTTCTCCCAAGACTTTCTATCACATCCATATCCTACTGAAGTTGTACGATTTAAGAAGTTATGAGATGAGAGGAGAGTATTTTTTCACAGCATTCGTATTCTGTGATAGGAAGCGTTATGAGGAACACACTGAGGTGGTTTGGCCATGTGGAGAGGATGGAGGGTGAAAGACTGACGAAGAGAGTGTATGTGAATGAGGTGGAGGGGGGAAGAGGGAGGGGGAGGTCGAGGATGAGATGGAGGGATGGGGTGGAGAGGTATATGAGAGAGGGGGGTGTGAGTTGGGAGCGGGGTAGTGAAATGGGGGGAGACAGGGCGACGTGGAGGCGATTTGTTTGTGGCCACCCCGAACGGGATTGAGGCGTCTGGCAATAGATAGATAGATAGAGATTCGTATTCTCAGATCTGACACACTCCAGTTCCCATTATGCGATGTGTTCGGGAGAGAAATGAGTTCCTTAATCATGTTAAATGTAGTGGGAATGAAAGACCAACATGCTGACCGCTGGTTGTTTATTTAATGAAAATTACAATGCATCCAATTCTTTGGCTTAGCTCTTAGGGGATTATGGTGATACTAAAGTAGGGTGTTGTATTCTAATTACCTCCACATGAATTACTACCTATTTAGTTCTATGACACCACTGCCTTATAAAAATGATCATGGGAGTTTGGTACTAATAAAAGTGGTGACAAATTATACTACTAAAAGCCATCACATCATCACGTAAAACGACAGTTTGTAAGACTGAGAAACAATATCAGCTTTTGGATATTGATTTCAGTCGAGCTGATGGAGGGCATTGTCTCCACAGAGCCGCGTATTGTTCAAGAAGAAATTATACTTACACACACACACACACACACACACACACACACACACACACACACACACACACACACACACACACACACACAAATAGTATTCGTTGTGAAACTTCAGAAGCTTCAGTTTGAAAGAGCATCCAGAATGAACCGAAAATGTTATATCTGCAGAATGAACATTGTTTTAATATTTGAGCATCATTTCTTTCATAAGTGATGTTGCTTAAAAGTCGGCATCTCAATCTGACTGCCGAGAGCGATTTCTTGTTTTTTATGATGTGCATAATTTTAATACGTGGGTATAATTTCTTTCAGATGCTGTGCTGCTTTACCTTCTGTTTCAAGTCCATAGACTTGAAAAATTCTTAGTTTTATTTTGGTTACTGCCTGAGATTATTTTTCTTATATGACGAGTTGACTCTGCGACTCGGAAAGGTTAAACATTTTCAAATGCAATTTATTGTATGAAAATATAATGATCATATCATCCGATCATGGATATTACATTTAATTATTCATTCTATTTGCTCATTCTGAAAGTCCATAGCCTTAAAATGGTATAAGTATTATCCAAGTATAATCCCTGTTTCGATTACTTGGTAATGTATAGGCTAGCTGAAAGACTTATGTTTAAGGCTTACGGCTGTATTATCAAACCAAGTACATGAAATAGCAGGCAGGCCCTTAATTTACAGTAGAGTCGTCTGTATAAAAACATCTGGGACGACAGACAATGGTTAAACCACTTTCTACCTTACATAACAAAATCAACAAAAGAATTAGAAACATTAAATATCCTTAATATCCCATGTGGTTCAATACTGATGTCAACAAATACAAAAGTAGGAGATGCAGGAGCTTCAGAACTCTTTGGTTGATGTCCTTGGTGTGATGTGGTCTGGTGTGGTATAGAAGGGTAATTTGGTGTCATGTACCTGTAGTGCTGGAGGGTCGCATAGTTTATTGGGTAGTGTGGTGTGGTGACTTTGTTAAATCTGCTGAAGTCTCTGGTAGTGATGCAGCTCCCGTCTGAAAATCATTAGCGAGAGACAGACAGACAAAGCCGTTCTTAGATATACTCCCACAGTTAGACATCTGGGGGCTTGCCTTCGCATTCGCGATCTTAGGTCTAATAATACAATCCATGAAAGACTGGTAGTGAAGTACTGAGCTCATAATCTTATTGGCTATAAAGATCAATATATACACAGTGACTAGTGACATCTGATAATTCGCTTACATTAGTTAAGGACTGACTAGAATATAATACTACTGTACAACTTTCTAATGCAAAAGTTAACCGTTACTCCCAGTCCTTCATTTCTGCAACACGCCAACTATGGAACTGTCTTCCTTTGTCTGTATTTACTACTTCTTATGATCTCCCGTCTTTCAAACGCAGTGTGTCCACGCATCTCGAAATGAACGATTCTTGAATTTGGCCCTCTTTTGTATTGTTTTTACTTTTTCTTGCAAGGAACATTTTGCGGGCTTCTGGCATTTGGTTCCTTCTTCCTCGCATTAAAAAAAAAAAAAAGTATGATATATAAAGCCTACGATATAAGAAAATCATTACTGAATTTGATTGATTGATTTTGTGTGTGTGTGTGTGTGTGTGTGTGTGTGTGTGTGTGTGTGTGTGTGTGTGTGTGTGTGTGTGTTTAATAATAATAATAATAATAATAATAATAATAATGTTCGGTTTATTTTTTCACCACCGCCAGTGGCTGAAAATACGCAGGTCGTTAGTCTAGTATGCTGACCTGAGGGAGTCAAGAGGTTGACTCTGGCTACTCCTGAGGAGCGCCGACACACTATCATGCCTCATCAAGGCTGGAGTGGGGCGTAGGCACAAGGGGACAGACCGCCTATCATTATACCGCTGAATTTCGAACCCTTCGGGGTGTTCCATAACAGTGCGTAGCAGTTCGGCCTGAACAAGCTCAATCTCGGGTCTTCTGTGTGTGTGTGTGTGTGTGTGTGTGTGTGTGTGTGTGTGTGTGGGTGGGTGGGTGAAGTCCATATTCTGGCCAGTGAGTGGCAGAGGAGCAAAATGAACACTGTTCTTTTTCTTATGTCTTGTGCGGGGTGTACAGTACACAGTTGTCAAAGTGGTTTTGTTTTCGGATAAATCTGTGAAGAGACGATGAACATTTACCAGTTATGTGTCATAAGGGAGAGAAATTATCAGATTTTGTTGTCACAATATAAAAGGTTTTTAAATTCTGCTTAGCTGCCTAATGGCCATTGTTCTGACAATGTGACTTGTATGGGGAACATGATTACCTACGGTATGCCTGTCATTAACCGTACCTGAACGTACAACACAAGCCACAGAACAACGAATGGTCTTTTGCAGGTAAGTCCATTAGTCGAGTATGAAGAAAGTTTATCGCTTCTTATCTTAGAAAACCACATGCTTGCTGTTGCAAGTGATAATGACAGTGTTGGTTGCATAAGTCGTGTGATTCACTGAGGGTCAGTGATAGTAATGAGGTGATAGTGAGGGAAGTTAGGGAAGGTGTGATGATCAGCTATTACCGCTGCGGTGGCCGAGTAGTTGCCATTGTTTGTTACAAAGCTGATGGCCTGATAGCGACAGGATTCAAGTCCAGGTGTGGGCAACTAGTGTCACTTGACTCAGGTGTTCATCCAACTTTTGTGCGTTGTCAAGTAATATGAGTACATAAGTACTACCTAGGGACAGTAACTTTCAAAACAGAGATAGGCAAGTGGTCATGTATTCTACTATATTGGGTGAGTATTTTGTAACAGACTCAGAGGGTTAAATTACGGAGATAGGAACCAAGTGCACCTCAGGGCATTACCCACCCTTACCCTTTCCTTTTTTCTTTTTTTCTTTTTTTTTTTTAATTAACCATTACTTTTGTTGAGTCAATACTTGATGTTACAGATCGCGACCATGCCGAAGCCCACACGTGTGGAGCGGTAGTTTATGACGAACGTAAAGAAAACGGAAGGGTTCCTGTGCTCCAAACATATCTTATACACCCAACATTCACGGTGAAGGGCCTAAACTGCATCAAGACGAAGCAGAGGGAAATGAAGGGGAGTGAAAAAATAAGACGAGACAACTTCTACACAAAGAGAGTGTCACAGGTTACTTAAGATGGCATACAAAAATATACAGTAAATAGGTGCTGTTCCTCGATCACTTCCCCCCTCTGACTTCCTCATGGCTGACATTAAAAATTCTTCAACTGATGTAATTTCTGCCATCACTGGCCTCAGTACTAACAAGGCATATGGGCCTAACGGGGTCCCTCCTGTTGTCCTTAAGAACTGTGCTCCTGTGCTTACACCCGCCTAGGTAAACTCTTTCTCCTTTGTCTGTCAACATGTACAATTCCTTCATGCTGGAAGTTTGCTCTCATTTAGCCCAAAGAAAGGTGGCCATTTCCAACCCTTTAACTATCGTCCAATTGCTTTAACATCCTGTGTCTCAAAAGTTTTCGAGTCTATTCTTAACGGAAAAATTTTAAAGCATATTTCCTATCACAAACTTTTTTTCTGATCGTCAGTATGGGTTCCGTCAGTGACACTCCACTGGCGATTTTCTCACCTACCTTTAAGACTCCTGGTCATTCTCCTTTCGGGACTTTGGAGGAAGCTTTGCCATTGCACGTGACATCTCAAAGGCTTTCGATCGAGTCTGGCATAAATATTTTCAAAACTGTCCTCTTACGGTTTCTATCCTATCTGAGCCTTCATCTATAGCTTCCTTTCTGGTCGTTCTGTAACTGCTGTTGTAGCCTGCCACCGTTCTTCTCCTAGATCTATCAACAGTGGAGTTCCTCAGGGTTCTGTCCTATCACCAACTTTCTTTTTATTCACCAATGACCTTCTAAGCTGTACAGTCATAAGAACAACTATCCATACCCTTCAGAGCTATGCCCTATGACACAACGACGAAGTGTTGTGGAATGACGGGATAGGAAAGTTTGTACCTGAAACCCGTCCATGACGGTTATGTGAGACACAGATATTAGAATTTGTGCTAGAGGTAATAAAAGGTAATTAGATCGTTTGGCCCCTGTGTATAGAGAAAATACGTTTATTATCCGGCACCGAATTAATTAAATAAAAAAGTAACCGAATGGTCTGAAGTCGGCAACACACATGCGGACGGGCAATGAGTATGTGCACCCATTCCAGACGTATTATAGTACTTCAGCCAGTACAAGCCAAGTTAGTATATTTCAGCGTAATAATGATATGTATTGCTTTCTACATATACAAAATGTTGAGTAGAAGGAAAATAATATATTCAGTCTCATTGCTTTAATATTTTGTATACCCACCCCCTGCTTCCAAAACAGCCTCTATACGTCTGAAGCATCCATCTGAAGCATTTAACCACCCATCTAAAGCAAACAAATGAACTCGTTCACCCCTGCTAGACTATCACAAAAAAAAAAAAAAAAAAAAAAAAAACATTCGATGCCAATAGATTTAATACCCTTCAAAATGATTTATTTGTTGTATTCTGTCACGAGTAGGCTAGTGACATTGGCTTTTGTGGGAAACCGCGAACTCTAGTGGAATCCCAGTTTATCGTTCAGTTAACCGCTCTCTCGGTCGGGAGTGGTTTTCAGACAATTTCCCAATGTGTCATAAATGATCGTCTTTGTGCAAGACATTAGCGCTTCCGCTGAGCGATTTGTTTTGGGCGTGTTTCGCTTATTCTAGCCGTTGGTAAGGCGGCCACAGTACTTGCCTCTTTCCCACGAGTCAGTCAGTCAAGATTTGAGCGCCACGGAAGTAGGTTGTGTGTGGCAGTGTCCTTCCTCAACGACACCTAGTTCCCACCGTTGCCGTATTCCCACATAGCTGTAATTGGCAAGAGACAGCGAGTGCAGTGTTCTTCCTCAGTAACGACACCCAGTCACCGCTTAGTCCACTCTTTGACCAGCATTTTCTTTTCGTTTTCCTAGACTTAAGAGTTTAGTTAAGGTGCTATTCCCTCACATGCCGCCCGGCTGCGCCGCATGTTGTTTTCCAAGATTTAAAGAATTTAGCTTTTGAGTGAGTGAGTGCGATCTCTTTATTTGAATTCACTTTGAAATGTAACGCTAAATTTATTCCTTTGTAATCAATAAATTTAAGTTCTTTTTCTTTGAGCTTAATGTAATGTAAACTCGTATTTCATTTCTCCATAATTAAGCTTATTCTAGTTATAGCTCCTAGCTTGCATAAACGCATTGCTATTCATAACTGGTACTTGGGCCAGTCTTGTTGTATTAAGCTTAAAATCCGTTGTGCCTTCTAGGAGTTAACGCATCAGCAAGAACCTGATATCATTAATAGTATTAGTTATTTATTGTCAGGGGTGAAGTCACTTTCTCCAGAGGCTAACAGTACCAATAAACAGCAATTGTGAGGAATTAGTCTCTGCTGTGTACTGTTGAGAAAGGTTATAAATTCTCGTTCTTAGAGAATCGAGCGAAGCAAGCCAGCATAAAGTAATCATTGCTTGATTTTAGCAAGACAGTTCATTGTCCCTGCTCTTCAGTATAATTGGAAATCATCCTTCAGTATTGTATAATCTTAAAAAACCCCGTGACATATTCTATAGATAATAAGGATTGAACAGTAGGAAAATAATAAACGTGGCGAGTTTCATTATTGATCCTCAGCAGGGTGCACAGGGAAACGGAAACACGTTCTATATAATTATTTCCCCACCATATGGCTCATTCTTGCTCCTTATTCCAACTCTTATAATGGGATTGTGATATGGCAACACTAGATTGGGGACGGGCGAACAGCAAGGACCAGTCCACATAGCCCAGCTAATGTTCGTTTTGCATCGAACATCCCTGCAGATAACGATACTTTTTCTTATGACTACATCTAACCCTAACCATTCATACGCTGATGATTCCACCTTAACTTTTCCATTTGGTTCCCGCAACATCCATCTCAGCAGTTACTTCAACAAACATGGGATGAGGCTATGGCACACCTAATGTCTGACTTGGTTCGTATCTCTGATTGGGGTAAAAGTCATCTTGTTGTTTTTAATGCACCAAAGACCCAGTTCTTACACCTTTCAACCCAATAAAATCTTCCACAGGAGTACCAACTAATGTTTAATAATATCCAGCTCAATCCTGCATCATCCTTAAACTACTTGGGGTTTCATTCTTTCGGGATTTATCTTGGAAAGGTCATATTACATCCCTTGTAAAATCTGCGTCCAAGAGATTAGATGTGCTAAGCCAACTCCGTACCTTCTTTACCCCTGCGCAGTTATTGACTTCATACACGGGTTTTATTCGCCCCTGTGTAGAGTACAACTCTCATGTGTGGGGAGGCTCCTCACATACAGCTCTTCTCAACAAGGCTTTTCTTTTCATTAACTTTCCTCCTCGTGTTGGCTCCCTTCAACTTCTGTCACTTCGCAGCACTGTTGCATCTTTATCTCTTTTCCATCGCTACTTCAATGGTCACTGCTCCTCTCAACTGTCTGCTTGCATCCCTCCACCTCTTCGACGGGCGCGTAGCACCCGTCTAGCAACAAACTCTCATCCTTTTTCTGTCCAACTCTCTAATGCATGAGTTAACCGTTACTCCCAGCCCTTCATTTATGCAACAAGTTGACTCTGGAACCGCCTCGCTCTGTTTTTCCTACTGCTTATGATTTCCAGTCTTTCAAACGCAATGTGTCCAGGCATCTCAAAATGAACGGATCTTGAATTTGGCTCTCTGTTGTATTGTTTTTGTTTTTCCTTTGAAGGAACAGTTTGCAGGCTCCTGACCTTTGGTTCCTTCTTCCTTACATAAAAAAAGGGCATTATAAGGAGATTAAACCAATCACAGGAAGCATGACAGGCTACATAGAAGACTTAGAGTCGGTAGGAAACAACAGAAGCTGCAGTAGAGGAAGTAAGGAATGGAAATAGAAGGGGACAGTAAACATGCAGGGGTTCGCGACACCTTTGATGCAGGCCGGACTTTTGTGGGGCTGGAGTGATAAATATGGGTCAAGAGAAAAAGCATCATTAACTGTTGTCAAGGGAAAGTTATCAGTAAAGCATCACTAATATCAGTAAGATGACACGTGGCAGAGTGTTGATAGGTACATCATTAATATTAATGACTCAAGATTGGGGAAGACAGTGCTCCGTGAAGTGTATATAAGGACCGTCATAAGGGTGACCAGGCAGAAGAAAATTAGATGGCTTGTAGAGGGGACAGACTTGAGGAGTGTCTCAGAGGCAAAGCATTTCTACTGAGAAAGGCAGACAGTCTGCGACCATGGACAGCAAAACGAAGTTGGTGAGTTGAACTGAGTACGGTTAAGAGATCTGTGAGCACACAAGGCAAGGGAATTTCAAATGCTTTAAAGTTCACTTTAACGTCAGTTAACTTCTGCTCAAGATCCAGCAATGATGAAAACGTTAGTGCTAATCACTGGTCGTGGGGATAATTAATAGTGATTATTTTTTGCAGTGAGTAAGAATTGAAGTAAACATACAATATTTAAAAGTGAGTCGTTATGTTACATTCAACATGTTTGCTAATTACGTGTAACTGAGTTAAATCTCTATTTATTGTGTCACTTGTTTACCTTGGTGTCGCTAAAGTAATGTAACTGTCTTGTACAAAATTAGTAATAGTAAATTACTGTAGGCAACATATCTGTGTTTTTGGAACATCTGTGTTTGGTGAAGTTCTCCTTGCAGTCCGGGAGGGAACTGGGACAGAAATAAACGCACAGTGTCACACTGTCCTCATTTTAATGTTATAGAGTCTCTCTGAACTTGCCTCCACACTTCCTTCTACCATTGTTCTCACGCCACAATTTCCTCTTAATAGCAGTCAGATATCGTGCACATTAAAGATGAATGCAAATCATATAAATGATCACCAAGGGAGTGTAAAGTATGACACATTATTCATATATATTTTGATAATTTCTCTCAATGACTGGTAAATGTGCTATTGGTGATTCATAACCCCGTACAGAAATTCCTCACCAAACTTTTTGTTTGTTTGTTTGTTTCCTCGGTGATGATGTGCCATGCCTGAAATTGGCAAGTATAACGGCAAAACACACTAGCGGTTTTTATACAGAAAAAAGATGGCCAGTAGAGACCACAACCGGTGACACACAGGCAGTTTTCAACACACTGTGGTGAAAACTGAACTTGTCAACATGTGGATGGAGTGGTGATTGTCGAGGTGACATGCTGAATCATCCCACACAACGTCACACATCTGCAACAAACAGATTACCTGGTAAGTCAGTGGTAGAATAATCGTTAATCCCTTCACCCTGAGGACGCATGTTCCGTTTCGTTTTTTATATATACGGACGTAATTACTTAGCACAGAGCTCTAGTGAAAGACGTCAGCTGGAATGTCTCTATTGAGGTGATTAGTACCCTCTGGAAATCACAAAAACATAGTGATATAGACATCCTCAAGGTGACGGAGTGACTGTGTCTTAAATTCCCGGTGAAATGTATTTTTCAGTTCAAGAAGTATTTCAGTATTATGCAGTGGCGTATATAAGGGGGGGGGGCACTCGGCCATGGCCCCCCCGCCCTTTTGTCCCAGTAGGCCTACATATCTGCAGATCTAAATAGGTATACAAGTAATCAATGAATTCAGCCGTAAAAATAGGCTGCTTGATTTCAAATGATCAACTTTCACACGACTTTAGTAATCTCTCTCTCTCTCTCTCTCTCTCTCTCTCTCTCTCTCTCTCTCAACTTCATTCACGCGAGTTATAGTTTAATTTGCTCAATGTTTCATATACAGTACTCTCTAAGTCATAAATGCGAGTTTTAGTTTAATCTTTTAAATGTTTCATATAAAAATGAACATTGCAGCTTCCAGGAATGTAGGAATCAACAATTGCATATGATCTACCAGTTTTTATTTTTTGTATACATACCGGGTACTGTAGAATTCCCTATTTAAATATTTTTCAAACAGCTAAATTTTGTCTCAGCCAAGATACTTAAACTTCTTTATATTGTTTTGCCACTGAATATCAAATAAGTGCAATGTATCCCTCCTGAGGCCTCAAAATGCCCCTAATAGTGCTTGATTTCCAAAAAATTTCCTGGGGCTGCTTACACCGCCCCCCCAACCCCCCCCAGCTGTAGAGGCTCGCTTCGCTCGCCCCCCCCCTTAACAAAATTCTGGATTCACCCCTGTGGCCCCCCCCTTTCCACGGACCTATATACGCCACTGATATTACGTTAAATACAATGCCAGTTATTTGCGTATGCTAACACATTCAGACACTGCCAAAATTACCTGTTCCCTGTCCGTTAGTTAATCTTTCCTCTAGCCTATTAAACACTTCACACAAAAAGGTAGAAAAAAAGTGGGTATCTGCTGTTGTCATTTCGAGAGATTAATATACTAAAGCTAAATACTGCACATTCGCATGCCACTTCATCGTGTACTATTTTTCATGCCAGCGTCTGTTCGGTATGATGCCTGGTATAATAAAGTGCACGATATAATGTGACAAATATACCTTTGTCTTCAACATAGCAAGGGTCAGCTTTATAAAGATTTCTGGCCCTATTGGCTTAGGACCCAAGAAGAAATGTCTTGCGTTCGATAATTTTACTAAGTATATCATTAACTTACTGAGGAACAAATAACTACGCTACATCTTAATGTCCCCATCTGATGATTAGATATGCAAACGCTCTGGGCGAGAGATATATGCCGAAGTATACAGGACCATTGCGTCTACTCTTCACTTAAGGCATATCTATCACTTGCCTCCCTGACGTATCATGTCAAACAGCGTCATCTATGAGAACAGAAACATACCAAGCCTCTCTCAGGCTAGGAATATAAATATTAGCTAACACATTTACTGGAGAAATAGAAGAAGCGACCTATTAGGCGAAATTTATCCCTGAGATTAATAGTTATTTAACCTACCGTCACGGGCGGAAGTTGTCAGCTAATTTCCTCATGAGTCGTCCTTCACGCCTCAAAGTCTGTTCACCCTCGCTCTCCTCCTCCACAACACAGTTTTGTTTTCTCCTACGTAGACTGAGTGTGTGTGTCAGGGGCCACGGTGTGCAAGGAAGGGTGTGGTGTGCGTAGGTGTTGGTGTGCTTGTACAACAACCACACACCCGCCATACATATTTCCTTCAGCCAAGCTACCACACTCCTATGACTATCATCGAGGATGTGTTTACATGGAGAGTGTGTCTTTGCATTTCCCATGTGTGAGGACTTGACGGTGTGTGCCACTGAGGTATGTGGAATGAGTGTGTGTTAAACTAGCGTACATGGCATGGGAGTATGTGAATCTGCCGTTGGTTTCAGGTGTGTAGGTGAGGTGCTTGAGTGTGGCACTGGTGTACTTGAAGTGGAGGTGTGGGGTGTGAACTGAGAGGTGGTGAGAATGTGGGTGTCCTCCAGGGCGCAGGGTGGTGAGGGAGGACGGGAAGACTGGTGAAATGGTGCTCAGGATCACATCACTCCTGAGGGAAGGGGAGAAATCCTGTAGGACTACTAAAAATAAGAACTGACACTTTCGAACTTCTTACTAATATATTAAGTGCATCTTTCAAATGATGCGTGATTAATAACTATCATTAAGAGTGTGTACAATCAAAGTATATAACACACACACACACACACACACACACACACACACACACACACACTGGTCTCAGATGGCTTTAACTTATACATGAAGATTTTATGTTGTTAAAGTTTAAGATGGGACTATTACTACGGACGATTTACTTTATTAAGCTAATTCTAGCAATTAGCTGTGACCCTTTAAATAGCTGTTTTTATTTTAATGTTTTTTTTTATGAAGTGATGTAAGTAAAATACTAAAATGCTTTCGTATTATCTATAGAAGAAATGGTGCAAAATTTGACCGACACTCTCCAGTAACATCAATGAGGGTGAGGAGTTGCCTTCATGGACAATTTGCAAACATGAGAACAAACTGGAACGCGCGTTATAATATTACAAGTTACAGCCAGCTAGACGACTTGTAGCATCCAACCTCTTGGTTGAAATGTTGCTGTACGTGCATCATACTGTCTAACAGTGTGTTTTCCAAAACAAAGTTCATGAAGAATTATTTGCTTTGATAGTAGGTAAGAAAGAGTACAAAGACAGTGATACAATATTTTTACCAATATTTTTACCTCCGTCAACGAAGTTGGAGGAGGCTATTGTATGCACCTATGCATGTCTTTCTGTTTACATGTCCACACGATATATTCAAAAGTACATAGTGAATTTCAATGACATTTTGTGGAAGGGTGGGCCATGGGCCAAGAAAGTATTGATTAAAATTTGGGGCGGATCCGGATCCGGATTCTGATCCTATGTATCCCGCATAATATCTCTAAAAGCTCTCTATGAATTTCAATAAAACTTTGTTGAGGAGTGGGCCATGGGTCAAGGAACAATTGATTAAATTTTTGAGCTGATCTGAAACCTGTGCGTTCCACACAATATCTTCACGGATTCGGACCATACGCCTTCCCAATGTCAATGGCATTGGCGGATGTATGCGCTCTCTGAGTGCTTTCTAGTTAAAAATGTAAGTTCTTTATTCTTGTTACTGATGTATACTCTGTATAGAGCTATGTCTTACACGGGCATCTTTACCTTGCTCTCTCCAAACAATTTTACGCTTATTCTGTATGATTAGTTATCTAGAGGGGTTGCACAGACGCCATTAACCTCTTTAATATAAAACGTCCTCCATAACGTGAATAAAATCATCTGGTGGTGATAAGACGAAATTGTAGAAGACTGTATCCCACTGAAGTGGTTAACTACAGTAACCACAAAATTTTATTTATTTTGAAGCCATTACTACTTATCCAGTAGAAGCCTGTCTTGATTAAACACTGGAAGATTACTTGCAACAGACAGAGTGGGTTAGAAAGGAAGAAACTAATGTTTTGGCGAGAATATACATGGATGATATGTTGTCGCTGTTTTTACTGTTTCCCTTCACAGAGGGAACACAGTCAACAACATGAATCTTTCACAACACTGGCAGTGGTATCACATTACACAGCGACATCAGGGCACCAAAATACCATAGCCTACTAGGAAATCACATGATACAGAAAACTGGATTATGTTTTCAGGGTCTCTATATGAAGCTCCCAAGAATGAAGGTTTAATATCTAACAGTTATGTAAATGTATTTGATCATTTGGCTATGAGCGTCAATAGAATATATACATAAGGATAATATACCATGATTATTGCTGATAGTACAGACACATTGGGCAGTTTCCCACACTACCAACTTGTACGACACACTAAAACTAAACAGTGTATGGGAATAGTGCATATCATTTCAATACATCATGACTAACGTACAGTAAGTTCAACACGTAATAACCGAGCGGTACCGAATAAGAAAAATCAAACATTCATACTTGCGTTCATGCTCAGTAGTAAGAGTGGTAGTAGTAGTATTGGTGGTAGTAGTAGTAGTAGTAGTAGTAGTAGTAATAATAATAATAATAATAATAAAATGGAGTTTCTTCCCGCTCATTCCGAGAAAAATGAAAAATGTATGTCAAATCATGCGATATGTATGCCGATTTCGTTGACATTCATGTGCTCACTTTCCCTTATTTCTGATCGTCTTTATTTTTGGGAAGGGGGCTGACCCCCTTCAAGATTCTTAGGGGGGAACATTCTCCCCAGTTATTGTATTACAGATGACAAAACACTGTACAACATGTATTAAAATATCGAAGGCAATTCTGCAGTTTTCACTGTTTCAGAGAATTTTCATTTCAGTGAAGTGGATCTAACCCCCTAAGTATCATGGCTGAAAAACTGTATACAGTGGCAGATCTTCACAGTAGCCAGACGAATTCCCATTAGAAATTTCACTCAGATCCATCAAATAGCCTAGCCGGAGTTAAAGCACACACACACACACACACACACACACACACACACACACAGGTTGAATCTCGCGCAAAGGCATAGGGCGAGGTGCCGAAAATGATACCATCGTCAGTAGGATTGATCTTTATCTTCCAAGTTCCATCTTCTTCCACTTCTGTATGAGGTCGACGTGTTTGACCAATCTTCGCAATACAGCTCGAGCCTGTGCCTGCTACCCCGTCAGTCCCTTCTCTCTAAAATCTTCCTTCACACAATCCATTCAGCTCCTCTTTGGCGTTTCTTTTTCCGTCTTCCTTGAATCTGCACCTCGTTTTCCTCCCCACATAATCTTTATCCCTTCTCATCACGTGCCCCTACCAATTTAGTCCTCTTTCTTGAACCAGCATGGATACCTCACCCATTTTCACTGCCCCTCTGATTTTCTCATTTCATATCCTATCCAACTTCGTTACTCTGCACATCCATCTATCATTCTCATATCTGCCATATCCAACTTTTCCTCCTCCGCTTTCCTCACTGACCACGTTTCAGCCTCATATACCAAAGCCGGTGTCATTACCGTTTTATATGCCTTACTCTTCAGCCTCATGGATAATTCTTTTGTCACACAGCATTTCCAATACTTCCTCGAATTCCTACAACCCACCTGCACTCTATGGGATATTCTCGCAACCAAGTCTCCATCCTCGGCCGCCATTGACCCTACAAATTCATACTTCATCTCTCTTTTCATTCTCTTTCCCTGCAGCCTCGTCTCTGAATTATGAACTTCGTTGAACCTCAGGTATTCCGTTTCTTCCTACTTAGCTTCAGTCCTGTCTTCCATAGCCCCACTCCATTCTTCGAATAATTTTCCCATCTTCTCTTCCTGTGCTAAACAGCACAATGTTACCAGCAAAGAGCAAGTTACAGAGGGACAGATCTCCCATTATATGAAAAAAAACATGTCCAAAATCAGATTATAAAAGTTAGGGCTCTAATAAGATCCTTGATGTATTAGTTCCAACTAAAAATTTGTTTGTCAGTCCCACATTGTCTCCTCTTTGTGGAATGTTGCCTACAGTGATGTGCAGGTTGGAGTGCTGCCTCCACTGAGAGAGTTCATTAGCAGCAGAATAAAGGCACTGCCCCAGCTACTGAGGGGGCAAGACAGACCAACTTAATACCTGTCCCAAGCCTGGATAAACAGGTATGGTTGGCGTCAGGAAGGGCATCCGGTAGTAAAACAGGTCAAAACAAGAAAATTTTAAAGTAAAATCAGAATAGCCCAGGAAAATTTGCAGGATTAGTAGTAGTAGTGGGAACAACAACAACAACAACAACAACAACAACAACAATAATAATAATAATAATAATAATAATAATAATAATACCACGGTATTATTATTATAACGGTAATGAACCACGGTAATAGTTCATAACGGGGGTCGCCCAGGAGTTTGCTGAAAATCCTGATAGGACAGTCACCTAAAATGGAAGATTATTTTTGCAACAACATCCAGAGGGCTCCTTTTTCAATAGTTTAGGTCAGCCAAGCACTGATAATGTGGAATAGAAATGTTATAAGAAAGTTTGGTACATTCGAAATTTGCCAGTTTGTTCATATTCTTTTTATTCATATCATTGCTTCCCAGGTCTACAAGAAAATCTGTTCGGTATTTCGGGATAAGAACTAGCCAGTCGTACTTAATGGGTCACTGTTCGTGTCCATGACCTAATTTAAAACACCTTATCGAAAGATGATTATCCACCCTCGGGATACATAAAGATTCCTCTACGCCACTGCAAGCACGTGAGAAGCCATTCATGTACGGAATTGCAGTCAGTTATAAATACAGCATCACTAGCAGCGTAACTATATTAAATTTTATATTGTACTACGTTATTACAAAGTGAAAAACTCTGGCTATAGTAGATTACTTACGCTAGCAGTGAAGCGCCATTGTCGGAAAGAGTCTTTGTGAAATTATTGACAAGCGCCAGTGCAATTTTAGTTACATTATTTTTTAACTCAAAGCTTTGTTTAGCTTTTTGCAGTTCATCCCTGAAGTCCCACCAGGCTTGTGTGTAGACGTCACGTGAGACAACTGAAAAGTGCAGGTTTGTGCTTTGCTCTCTAATTGGAAGTGACTACTTTGTGATACACTGATCATTTCTTAAAGCGAACTAACGCCAAACTTCGATCAGTTTTACAACGTTATCGGAATTCATCGTGACGGTAACCATCTAACGAGTCAACTGCAAGCGGTCGCAGAGGAAGGGGGAGAGGAAGAGATGGAGGAGGGGGACGAGGAAGAGGCAGAGGATGGGGACGAAGAGGGCATGGGGGAGGCACAAGAAGTGTCCCCTACATCAATTATTACTACTCTGCAAAAAGGGGAACTTAGGTAAGCCAATGGCATATTAACATTGTGCGATAACAGTATAATTTTGAACATGATGCGACACCAGTTAAAATCATCTAATAAGCATGAAGAGTTGCGTACACCATTTTTTAATCAATAGGAACGAAGTCAGGCAGCAGCTGAAGCAAATTTATCAAGTTGAAAATTAAGGACCACCCTAATCTATTTATCTATCTAGCTATTAATCAATCAATCTATCTATCTATCTATCTGTATATATCTATGTCTATATCTATATCTATCCATCTATCTATCTATAAAGTATATATATATATATATATATATATATATATATATATATATATATATATATATATATATATATATATATATATATATATATATAAAATGATGTCATTCAAATATAATGTATGTTACCTCTGTCTAGGAACAGTCAGGGACAGAAATTCACCTAATACTTAACCTCTTCATCATATTTTTCTTCCTCTGGTGGGCAGTCTCTACTCATATGTTAATATGACTCATGAAGGAAGGATGTGACATATTTTGTGAAACTGTGAAGTATTTTCCAAACTACTGCCCAACTATGTACAAGCCTCAAGAACATTCATATCTCCTATTGTATTATATCTTGCACCAGTCTTCTCTACATCCATTCTTTACACCCACCATTTCAGAGTTCTAGCATGTCCCCACTCTTCCCTAGCGTCTGCTGCATTCAGAGATTTTTAGTGTGCTTACAGTACCAACATTTTATCTTACTGGAGTATGGTGACTCCTTTATTCACTCTCCTCACAACGGAGAAGAGACACTTCATTTTTGTGTGACTGTTACATTGTCAAGTGCTTGGTAACGTGGAGTGACAGCGTAGGTAACTATATCATCAAAAATTACTTCTGCAAGCCCATTCTCCAGTCATATATATATATATATATATATATATATATATATATATATATATATATTTTTTAACCTACCCACATGACCATATATTCGAGTGCATTTGTTCGACATTTATACATTATACCCTATCCACGTTAACTTGGCCTGCAATTGCCAATGTCTCCATGCTTAATGCTAAAACTTGAAGGTAGCATTGAAATTTGATTATAGTCACGTAGCAGTGCTATGACAAGGGTACAGAATCTTAATATTATTTCGTTGTTTGAGATACAAAAAATTAGCTGCAAACTGACAAAAATTGCCTCCACGACAAGATTGGCGATTATAATAGCTACACACTATGAACAACAAACCTTGATATTTCACTGAATGTGTCCAGTGTTCCTCCGTTGCACAACACACGCCACTGCACCACCCTTAATCCATCTCACTCATCACCACCAAGGGTACAGCACCAGTGTGAAGTAATCTCAGAATGACTAGTTCATTACAAGGCAGACTGATAAATACAGAAGGATCGTTAAGGAAGGCATTCAGTTTCAGCCAAGTCCCAACGTCCTTGTTCAGTGCTTCCCTCATCGACCAGTTAACATCCAAATTCTCAAGCACAATGCTGGGTGAGCAGGAACGGCTGAGGGATCTGTCAGCTGCATTTCTTTTCTTTGTTTGCTTTCTTAAGTTACGATAAGCCACACCTGAAGTCAGCGTCCAGATTCCCTTATTAGTTCCAGGCTACTCGTGATATAACTGCATTCTTTCATCTTGGCGGCACTATGTCACTCCCACAACTCAAGTACTAAATCATGGCGCATGAATTTCGATGAACATTAGTTATGAGTGAGGAATGAATCCCCTTGGTTACTAGGCAAATCGACCGGCCAATCTGAATACACTTGGTCGTTAACTGAGCTAGATGGTGTTAGGGATCTTCATCAGTTTAGAGAAGACTCGTCATAGATCCTCAACACTTCCACTGCTGCCGAGAGGCAACTGAGCAACGTCTTTGGCAGGCTGGCAGCAACTAATTCTAAACTTTCTAGTCTTATGAGGAACGTGCGCAGGTCCCCGCCCCCAGTCCTGTCGGGGCGGGGCTACCGACATCCACCAGTAAGGGAGCAGACGATCCACGTGGTTTCTCCGTGTGTAAACAAATTAACGATCTGTCTAATGGGCGTTAGTGTCTGCCCGGAATCGATTTATGGGCCAGCCTCGAGACCTTCACGCACGGCCCTCCTTACCCCAGTCTCAGTAAGCATACAGCTGAAACAGGGACCATGGCCCACAAAATCCGAGACCCGAGCTTGTTTCTCTCCTTTGATCTCACACGTATGGACGGTGATCGTCACGTCCGTTCAAGCCTCTCCTTGGGTAAAATCCTCGAATTTCTCTAATTTCTCTCTCTCTCTCTCTCTCTCTCTCTCTCTCTCTCTCTCTCTAATACACACACACACACACACACACACACACACACACACACACACACACACACATGCACGCACGCACGCACGCACGCGCGCGCGCGCAAAGAGAGAGAGAGAGAGAGAGAGAGAGAGAGAGAGAGTACACGTTTGCTTTCTTGAATTCTCCTTACTGTATATCTTTTCACTGGCGACTGTCACGCAAGATTTATTAGCGTGTCTTTAGCATAAATACGAGGGGGACCATAAATCCCCGAAATTAAATAAAAAGTCATTAAAAAACTTACAGCAAATCCGTTTTAGTTCTCTTCAAAGTACTCCTCTTGAGACGCTATACACTTGTCCCAGCACTTATCCCCTTCTTGCAAACTCTTCCTGTAGGCGTCTTTTGCCATGTTGTCCAGAAACTCCTGCGTTTTTTCCCTTATTTTTGTAAATTGTAAAATTTTCTTCCTTTCAGTTCTAACTTAATTTTGGGGAACAAGAAAACAATCACAGAGAGCGAGATCTGGCGAGTACGGGGAATGTGGAGCATCATCGATGTTGTTTTGGCTAAAAATTGCTGAACTGACCACGTGGTGTGCGATGGGTCGTTGTCGTGATGCAAGAACCATAACTGGGTGCGCCAATTTTCTGGGTGCTTGTGCCTGATGCTTTCCCGTAGATGCCTCAACACTCTAATG
>NC_136961.1:10743718-10753718 GCF_032717465.1 Coenobita brevimanus
GATGACTTGAGTAAGCTTCGTGATCTCCCAGCTCATCTGTGTGTGACGGTGGGCTGTAGAGATGTCTCTCACCTTAATAGTATTGATCTTTTATATAATAGTATTGGTTCTGCTCTTGTAAATGCATCACTGGAGTACACAAGAACGACTGTACAGACAAATAAGTATAAGGTTATTCCCGGATGGAACAGGCGCGTTAAGTGCCTGCATTCGGTGGCCAGAGAGAAATATCTGCGGTGGTTAGCAACAGGTAAGAAAGCAGGGACTGTTGAACATAATGAAATGATAGCTTCTAGGAAGGATTTCAAAAAGGCTTTGAATGACTGTAAGAGGGACGAGCAGAGTGAAGTATGCGAGAGCATTATGGAAAAGTTTAGATATAAAGATAAAAGACAATTTTGGTGTGAAGTGAAGAGAAAACAAGGGAAAATGAAAGCCACGAATATCATTGACGGTAAACAATGTAACCATGATATTGTAAAAATATTTCATAAGAAATTTTTAGCAGCACAACATGATGATACTGAAGCAAAATTTAATTTCATGAATAACTTTAAACAGAAATGGGAAAATGGACGAAAAATGTTTATTCGAGTGTCGGTAGTGTCGCTGAGGAGGATCATAGCACGTCTGAACCCCGGGGTGGGCCATGACGGGGTCCACTCCTTGTTTTTACGGAATGTCTCAGATGAATTTTTAATTTATTTGTCTCGGTTTTTTAATGCTTGTTTTACTCATTGTTACTTACCACAGCCACTTTTAAAAGGTATAGTAACTCCAATAGTTAAGAATAGTAAGGGTAATTTAACAGACTCTAATAATTATAGACCTGTAATGCAGTCATCTTGTATATTAAAAATATTTGAGATGATAATACTGGATGTTTTAAAAGAAAAAGTTTTTCCATGTTCAAGACAGTTTGGCTTCCAGCGAGGTATGTCTACGACAGACGCTTGTTTCTTGCTTAAAGAGATAATGAATAAGTATAGTAGCAAGAGTGATAATGGCATTATAACTTTTATTGACCTCTCTAAGGCATTTGATTTAGTTAACCATTTCGTTTTGGGGAAGAAAATGTTAAGGCTGAACATTCCAATAGATGTTGTGTACATACTTATGCACTATTTAAGGAACCAGATAGCTAGTATTAAATGGAAGGGGGCGCATGGTGTACCTTGTTACGTGGAACACGGGGTTAGACAGGGTGGTGTTCTATCTCCCTTTTTATTTAAACTGTATATAGACAATGTTTTATCTGAAATTACAAGCATGAGCCAAGGGTGCATGATTGGTATGAGCAGAATCAATATTCTAACTTATGCCGATGATATTGTGCTCTGTGCGAATTCCATTGCAACCATGAATAATTTGTATACCAAATTTTCATCAATGATAAGTGATATAAAACTTAAAATTAACAAAGATAAAACAAAATGCATGCTCTTAGGCTCAAAGATCAAGCAAAATTATATAACTCATTTAACTTTAAACAGCGATGAATTAGAGATTGTATATGAATATGACTATCTGGGACACATAATTAGGCATGACCTTAAAGATGACAAAGATGTAATGAAAAGGCTTAATAAGTTTTATTCAAGTTTTAATTGCATTTTTAGAAATTTTAGTGGTATAGATATTAATACGTTCTTATTCCTTTTTAACTCGTACTGTAAGCCAGACTATGGTCTGCCTCTTTTAAACCATAAGGATACACGAAGATCATGTACATTTCAAGCATTTGAGGGGGCTTACAGTAAAGCTTTAAAACGAATGACTGGAATGCCAGCCTATGCCAGCAACCATGATGTGGCTGCCTCCTGTAACCAGCTGTTACTGAGGCACCATGTGGCCCTCACACAGTGCCGCTATTACAAAAGGTTGATGCAATCTAATAGTGCTATCATTAACTTGAACCTACCATACTTAAAAATGGGTTTCTTTTGTAAATATGTTGTTAATCATTTCAAGTTACACTACAGGGTGGACATTACCTGTCATGCCATGGATATAATTCGATCACGAATATCTTGGGTGCAGAACCATGAGCACAGACGAAACCATGTAGTAATCTTAAGGTGAGCCAGTGCTATTTCTTTTATATTTTTTATTGATGCTAGCTTTGTAGATTTTATTTTGACCTCTTTACTTTTTCTTGGTTCCCAGCTTTTATATTTTATTTGGACCATTTTATTATAATTTTATTTTTTGACCTTTTTATTTTTTAAAGCTGCTACCTTTGATATTTTATTGTGATCATTTTACTTTTAATTCATGCTAGATAATGTATTTTATTTGGACCTTTTTATTTTTAATTGATGCTATCTTTCATATTTTATTTGGACCTTCTGTATTGGTTATTGATGCCAGTTTTATATTTCACTTTGGACTTCTTTTTAATTGCACTGATGGTAGTTTTTATTTTTTACCTTTTTTTTTTATATTTTATTGATGCTTTTTTTTTTTCTAATATGTTAATAATGTGTATGCGCACCGTGATGCCGTCAGGTCTTTTAATATGATTTTTTATAGATATATAAATGTACAGTACACCTCTTATTATGTGATGTCCATATGTACAGATTTTTTGTATATATATATGTACCTCTGCTGCTGTTGATGCCATACTGATGCTGCTACTGCTACTGATTACCATTATGTATCAATAGATATGAAATAAAGCTGATTGATTGATTGATTGATTGATTGACTACTACTACTACTATTACTACTGCTACTGCTGCTGCTGCTGCTACTAGTAGCATAGTAGCAGTAGTAGTATATGAAAGGTCTTTGTTGCTGTTCTTAATCTAATATACTATAGCACTAGCTGCGTGTGTGTGTGTGTGTGTGTGTGTGTGTGTGTGTGTGTGTGTGTGTATTTTTGGCAGCTGAAACTACACATTGAAATCGCACCAAAATTGGCACAAAAATCGCAAAAAAAATCGCTGATGTAAAAAAAAAACTTGGTCTCATTACGATTGGAAAACTCTTACTATATTTAATGAGCAATCACATTTTGACCAAAAAACGCTGCTCGAGCCCGGCATAGGATCTCCGTAGAATTGTTTGCCCAGAGGTAGAACTAAAATATACTATAGCAGTAGCCGTGTGTCTGTGTGTGTATTTCGGACTTGCGTTCAGACAACTTGGGTTCCATTCCCGAATCTGCAAAAACATGATCAATTGGTTACCTGCAAAAAATCCAAGTGACAACGTTACACTAGAATAGCACATAAACACGAGAGCCCTCCGCAGGAGCAAGTGTGAGGGGCCTGAAGGGCCCACGAGCACTTGTCTAATGTACTATAGCACTATCCGTGTGTGTGTGTGTGTGTGTGTGTGTGTGTGTGTGTAATTCACCGAGTCGGTCAGGATCACTTGATGGTCATGATCGTCAGCTTTTACCCTCCTGGAAGGGAGCTGAGAGCTCATATAGTCCAATCAAAGGGCAAGGCTGTGACTTTCACACATGCACACACCCGTCCCCTTGCTCAAAGGGTACAGTAACCACCCACTTCGTCAGTGAAACTTTCTGCAACCTGAGCAAGGCGCGAACTCCCGTCTACCAGATGGCATGTGAGAATGCTACCACTGAGCCAGCGAGTGGTGTGTGTGTGTGTGTGTGTGTGTGTGTGTGTGTGTGTTTTGGGCAGCCGAAACAACACATTCAAATCGCACCAAAATTGGCACAAAAATCTCAAAAAATCGCTGATGTGAAAAAACATGGGCCCATTACGATTGAAAATCTTTTACTATAATGAGCGATCACATTTTGACAAAAAAACGCTGCTCCCAAAGCCTGGCATAGGATCTCTGTAGAATTTTTTGCCCTGAGATAGAACTAAAATAAACTGTAGCTGTAGCCGTGTGTCTGTGTGTGTACTTCGGACCTGCGTTCGGACAACTTGGGTTCCATTCCCGAAGCTGCAAATAACTGATCAATTGTTTAGCTGCAAAAAATCCAAGTGACAACGTTACACTAGTACAGCACATAAACGCGAGGGCCCTCCGAGGGGGAAGTGCGAGGGACCCGAAGGGCCCACGAGCACTTGTATACATCTATACGATATACGAGTAGAGCACAATGTCAAGCCTTCCAAGGTTGTAGCCGTTAATTTTGTTGAGTACAACATGTTTTAGTTCATGCCAAGACCTTAATTTTGCCTGATGTTGCCTCGCAAATACGGAAGTAAATAAACCATCGCTGATAACTTTTATTTACCATAAAAAGCTACAATAATGCATGACGTGAAAATATATTCATAAACAGACATAGTGTCAAACATACAGTAATATTCATTTCAATAAATCATCACAGTCGGCTCAAGCATCTCAGTATCAAAGTTTTAGCCAGCATATAAGATACTATATGGCAGTTGTTAAGCATGCTATTTGCAGTTGTAAAAAAGAAAAAAAAATCTGTCCAGTCGCGTAAAAATGAGATTTTGTATCAGGAAAACAATATGCGATTCTGGTTCCTAATCTGTAACTGGCACACACACACACACACACACACACACACATTACAAGTAACAGAGCACAGGATCACTATCGATCTATCTATCTATTGCCAGACTCCTTAATCCCGTACGGGGTGGCCACAAACAAAGCGCCTCCACGTCGCCCTGTCCCCCGCTATTTCACTGTCCTGCTTCCAACTCACACCCCCATCTCTCATATACCTCTCCACCCCATCCCTCCATCTCATCCTCGGCCTCCCCCTCCCTCTTCCCCCCTCCACCTCACTCACATACACTCTCCTTATTAGTCTCTCACCCTCCATCCTCTCCACATGGCCAAAACACCTCGGTGTGTTCTTCCTAATGCTTCCTATCACAACCACATCCACACCACAAAGCTCCTTTATATCCTCATTGGTCAGCCTGTCTCACTCTTGACTTGTGTCCTTCCAACGACGTCCAAGCTTCACTTCCATACGTTAGAGATGGTATCACAACACTGTCATGCAGCAACTTTTTCACTTCCATGCTCACTTCCCTGTTTCTTATCATTGCTTTCAAGGAACCAGCAACCTTCCTTCCGTGTTGTACCCTTTCAAGCACTTCACCCTCCAAACTTCCATCTTTACTCATCACACTACCCAAGTACTTAAACATACTCACATTTTCCAATTCCTCACCATCCAACCTTACTGTACATTCACTGATTTCACCTCTTTCAAAGACCATCACTTTACTCTTCCCTGCATTCACCTTTAGATTCTGTTTCTTACACACTCTCCCAAACTCATCCACCAAGCCTTGCAGCTCCCATTCTTCTTCACTCAACAACACAGTATCATCTGCATACACCAGGGTCACTCCAACATCCACTGCCCTACCTTGTACCTCTTTTATTACTCTATCCATGTACAGATTGAACAACCATGGAGACATGACACATCCTTGTTTCAACCCAACCTTCAAAGAGAAAAATTCACTCAGTTCACCATCCACATGCACTGCAGCCTTAGCACCATCATACATACTCTTCACAGCATTCAACAACTTCCCATCTACTCCATATATTCTTCATACTTTCCACAATCCTTGACTATCCACCCTGACATATGCTTTCTCCAAATCCATAAAAGCCGCATACAACTTCTTTCCCTTCTCTAGAAACTTTTCCACTAAAGATCTAAGAATAAATAACTGATCTACACAACCTCCCCCCTTCCTAAACCCTCCCTGTTCTTCTCCAACTAATTTCTTTGTTCTTTCCCTAAATCTGTCAATAAGTATCCTACCATACACTTTTCCTATTACACTATGAAGATAAATGCCCCTGTGATTACCACACACTTCTTTTTCCCCTTTTCCTTTGTACATGGCAGTAATTATACCTGACTTCCAATCCTCCGGGACTCTACCTTCCTCCCAGGCCAATCTGCATATCTTCCACATCCATTCTACTACTATCTCTCCCCCATGCTTCAGCATTTCACCACACACTCCATCAATTCCTGGGGCTTTCCCCGATTTAACTTTCATCATTGCTTCCACAACATCTATCCTACTTATTCCAATTTCCTTCCTGTCTTCTCACCTCCCTCCTTCTCCCAGCCATTCCCCAGCCACTTATACTCGCATTACTTCCATCATCTATGTTCAACAGTTCCTTAAAGTGTTCTCTCCATCTGCTCACTTTTTCTCCCTTCTCCACTAGTAATCTACCATTTTTATCTTTCACTCCTCTGCTAACTTCACTGCCACACTGTCTTACCCTCTTCACCTCTTTCCAGAACATTTTCTTACAGTCCCTCCACTTTACACTCAAATTCCTTCCAAATTCCTCATCCACTTTCTTCTTACTGTCTTTTACTAATCTTTTCACCTCTCTCTTCCTTTCTACATATAACTCTCTCTTCCGCGTCTCTACTTCTTCCACGCCTCTATTTCTCATCCATTCATTGTATGCTTCTTCTTTTGTGCCACAGCCTGTCTCACCTCGTCATTCCACCACGCTGTTCCTTGCACCCCCCTTCGACTTCTCTTCACCCTACACACCACATCATATGCTGCACATATTTCTTCTATGAGTATTCTGCACACACCTTCCACGTCCCCCGTCTGCTCGAATTCATATTTACCCAATAGTTCCGCAACTTCTCTCTTGTATTCTGCCATTTTCTCATCCTCTTGTAACCTTTCCACTCTCCTTGCAACTACACCTCCCCGTCCTTCCCTTCTTCTATTTCTCCATCTTGCTTGGCTCTTGATACTGGCCACCACCAAGTAGTGGTCAGAAAGTCCACTTCCCCAACCTCAATAAAGCTCTTGCATCCATTACACATCTTCACATCCTTTCATCCACACACGCATAATCAATCATTGCCTTCCTTTCATTCAGTTCACCAACCACTCTTCTCATCACTCGCCATGTATACCTGTGGATCATTTTGTGCCTGAAGGGGGTATTGCCTATCACCAACCCCCTCCCAGCACAAATGTCCACTAAAGCACTGCCATTCTCATCTATTTCAGCAGGCACACCCTACTCACCAACTATTCCATCTACCTTCTCATTCTCTACTTTACCAGTTATATCACCGATCAAAAACACTCTCTCATTCCTTCCAAACTTTTCCATGCACACTTCCACATTTGTCTAGAACTTTTCTCTCACTCTGCTTGCACGACCTTGCGTTGGCGCATACAAGCACAAAATTGCCCACATTTGTATTCCAACTTTCAATCTTAGCCACACAATCCTTGAATCGACTGATTCATAGTCTCTTATGTTCTTCTTCCACGGGATCTCATTGCAGTGTGTATATATATATATATATATATATATATATATATAGAGAGAGAGAGAGAGAGAGAGAGAGAGAGAGAGATATATAAAATATATATATATATATATATATATATATATATATATATCTATATATATATATAATATATATATATGTATATATCTTAGTGACAGGAAAATAAGAGTAAAAGTAGATGATGTATATTCCAATTTCCACTCAATTAACGCCAGCGTGCCGCAGGGATCAGTTCTGGAGCCAACCCTATTTCTGGTTCATATTAATGATCTCTTATCTGTCACTCTACAATCCCGTTCACTCATATGCAGATGACTCAACACTTCATAGTTCATTCACACTCAGACATCCATTTACAAAGTCTAATATCTCTACCTCTCAACTCAGTACAGCCATCTCCATAAATCAAGATCTAGCTACAATCAGTGAATGGGGACAAAACAACCTTGTCTCTTTTAATGCTAGTAAAACTAAATATATACAGTTTACTAATAGACAGATATTGCCAGATTCGTACATTACCTTCAGTGCTACTAATATTCCCATCTCCAAAAGTATTGAAATTCTTGGTGTCTCACTTAACAGTGCCCTCAGCTGGACCTCTCATGTCAGATCACTTGCTAAAACCGCCTCAAAGAAACTTGGATTATTGTACAGAGTCCATAACTTCTTCGCCGATGAGCAGTTAGCTATAATTTATAAGAGTCATGTGCGCTCTCAGCTTGAATATTGCTCACCCTTGTGGAATGGTTGTGGTGAGGTTGCATTAAGACGACTAGACAAAATTCAGAATAAAGCTGTTAGAATCATTAACAACCCTGCCATTACATATAAACTACCTCCCCTGCAAGTAAGAAGGAATGTTGCCTCCCTTGCATTATTTTACAGATATTTTTTTGGCAAATGCTCAGACGAAGTTGCGTCCATGGTGCTACCTCTCCATGCCTTCCCTCGTGCTACACAGGCATCTGGTAGCGCTCATGACTGGAATGTCACTCAACCATATTGCAGAACTTCTGCCTATCAGAATTCTTTCATTCCCCGAACTGCATCTCTCTGGAACTCGCTTCCCCAGAGTTGTTTTCTTCCAAATTTCAACCCACAACTGTTCAAGTCTAACTGTTACAGATATTTTATGAATAGAGGACACCAGTAATCTGGTGTATGGATTTTTTTTTTTTCCCCCATTTGTTTTTCCTTCCTCTGTTCTGTTATTAAAATATATATATATATATATATATATATATATATATATATATATATATATATATATATATATATATATAGATAGATATAGATAGATATATTTATATATATATATATATATATATATATATATATATAGATAGAGAGATAGATAGATAGATAAATACCGTATATATATATATATATATATATATATATATATATATATAGATAGATAGATAGATAGATAGATAGATATAGATAGATAGATAGATAGATAAATACCGTATATATATATATATATATATAGATAGATAGATAGATAGATAGATAAATACCGTATATATATATATATATATATATATATATATAAATATATATATATATCTATATATATATATATATATATATATATGGTAGATAGATAGATAAATATAGATAGATACATACATACATATAGATAGATAGAGAGGAGGAGTCTGAGGAGTAGACTGTAGCACCAGTCGAACAGGGCAGTACTCCCGAGGTTGATTGCAAGCTGGTAATAGGGAGAGCTGGAGCTCCCGTTTCACCAGCTCTCAGGACTTGATCCTGACCATCTCCCTTTGCTGAACATTTTGAGTGCATTCATTTATACAGTGGGTAGGCCAGCATGCTCTCATAATACCTCTACCTTCAACTGTCTACACCACACTACATGCGCATAATATATCACACCTTCTATTCATGTCTTTAGTAATGGCCGCTGCAATCTTACTATCAAATGAGGTGGTACCTCGGATTGCCACCACCGGCAGGGTAAGGCTGGCAGCACAGGGTCCTCCCAGTCGCCATCAAGCGACTGTGCCGGCAGCGACTGTTGCTCTTTCCGGGAATGCTCGTCGGCGAAGAAGTGGCGGTGCAGCCTTATTCTTTACCAACATCCACGGCCTTACCACAAATTAAAACTCAGTTCATTTTTTCCTTCAGTCCATATCCCCTTTGGCCCTTTTTCTCACAGAACCACAAATCTCACCCTCTACCGATATATCTCCATTTTGTTTTTCCGGTTACCATCTCCTTACAAACTTCCGGAACAAGGGTGGCACCTGTTCTTATATCAAATCCCAATATGCGGTTGACACTATTTTAAACTTCACCTCATCCAGTTTTGATTACTCATTATATAAACTAAATTGTCAAAACATTACCAAATATGTTTCTGTAGTTAATCGTTCCCCCAATGCTTCTTTGGAACCCAGTGTATTTGATTCCATATCCACTCAGTTGAGTGACCTTAACCTTGCCCTTGGCACCGAAATTACCATTTTGGGTGATTTTAACATACATAATGTTGATTGGTAATTGCATTCTGCCCGGACTGACAACGCTGGTCTAGAGTGCGAGCTGTTTGCGGAATCGTTTAATCTCACCCAGTTGGTAAAGCAACCAACCAGAATACCTGATAATCCTGACCATAGTGCCCATCTCTTGGAATTATTCTTGACAAATAATCCAGATCAATACAAGATAAAGGTACTGTCACCACCTGGATCC
>NC_136961.1:10758718-10868718 GCF_032717465.1 Coenobita brevimanus
TGTTAACTGAGATGGATGCAGTAAGGAAGAGATGGACAGAGTATTTTGAAAGATTGTTAAATATAGAGGAGGAAAGGGAGGCTGAGATTGTGGCAGATGGAAGGGTGCATGGAATAAATGTGCTGGGAGAGTTGAATGATTCTTTGATCACGATGAAGGAAGTGCATTAGGCAGTAAAGGAGATGATAACAGGGAAAGCTGCAGGTATGGATGGGTGTGCTGTGGATTGTCTGAAAGGTGGTGGAGCGACTATCCTTGCGTGGATAGTAAGATTGCTGAATGTATGTTTTGTGGGCGGTATGATGCCGATTGACTTGGTAAGTGCATGTGTGGTTTCACTGTATAAAGGTAAGGGTGATAGGTATGAATGTACTAGTTTTAGGGGTATAAGTATATTGAGTGTTGTAGGTAAGGTGTATAGTAGTGCTGATTAACTCACTGTGTGCCTGCAGACTTTGGACCCTCATGGAGCCGTGATACCAGCCAATTTTCGACCTTCTTTTTCTGCACAGGTTTGAAATGATGAGAAAACATGGAGAACAACCATAAAAGTACTCACAGAAGCCATTTAGGTCGATTTTGGGGTCCATTTTCCCTAAACAGGCAGTTGAAAACTTTGGAGTAACGCCCGTAGACTTCATCGCCCGTCACCCCCACAGAACGAGAGGAGGCAGAAGCTCTGCATTTCCCTCATCGGTAAGTATGTTATTCGAGCCAAGGACACTCTTGTTCGTTTTGTAGATGATATAGGAAGTTTCCCCAAGCATAGTTATATATGTTGGCGCATTATGACAAGCGAGTGAGTTGGACTGCCCATACAATGTTCGTAATAGTTCTTAGTCTACGTTTCTGAGGTAGAAAGTTTGTGCCCACATGTTTTATACTGTACATAATATTTATTTTCCACATAACTTATAATTCTTTTCATAGTCTACGCACTCTTGGTGTTTTTCCTCACACACTCAACACACTACCATTCTCTTTTCTCGCACAGCAAGATTTTTGCGCTGTGTCATTTCACTTAGTATATTTTTTCGCACATGCAGGTACACACAACAAAAAACTATCGTTACACCTTCTGCGCGATATAAAATGATACACGAATGAAGGTTTTTGATAACAGCCTCCTCCATTGGTATCCCTGCGTGTGTTTGTTGCATATTTATTATAAGCTATATCCATTGCTTCTCCCATGCATATTTCTACCTCGTCCTATTTGGCAACTCACCCACTGTCAGGCTTACCAACCCTAGCGAGACAGCCAGGTTGTTCAGTATGAAACACATCGGACCCCCCTGTAACGATAGTTTTTTTGCTGTGTGTACACGCACATACATACGTACGTAATTTATGTTACTTCACTTACTATTATAATATCACCAACATTAGTTTCTTGTCGTATTAAGCTTACGTATAAGATAATTATCATTACATATTATTTATAAATATATACATTTCACTTGCGTCTTTCTCGCACTCTTCTTCTGTTCAGTTAGTAGCAGAGATGGGTGCGATACTCCTCAAAGCAGGGAACGATGCAAAGACCCAAATCACGCTGAACACACTGGTAGCATGAGTCCTGCTGTGTACAGGGCCTGACGGTGCTGTGTTAACACACATGACAGCGCCGTTGCATATTCTTTTTTCTCTGTGGCAGGGACCATGCAGGGGAAGTGACAGCTGGTGAGTCGCAAGGGGATGTCACTGCTGTGGGGTTGACGAGAAGCTGCACAATCATGCCCATGGGTGCCGACGAGTTCCCTGCACATTTCTCTAATGAATGCCTCAAAGGGTTCGCTGGATCCCGTTGTATTGGCGTGGCGGATGTGGGCATTCAGGACTGTGATATCAAGAAGATGAAAAAACAACTTCTTGAACCATTTCATCGTGGGCCTGGCACAGTCAACACTGGATATCATGGTGTCTGACTGGTCGACTAACCTCATATTGATGTTGTATTCAAGGACGGCTTCAGGCTTCCACACTGGCACCCGACTCTCGCTCTGATAGTCAATGGACTTCGTGCAGTGCATCAGAGGGCGATGCATTGTAGAGAAGGTTGAATTCTCGGTTGTGGTACCAGGCCATGAAGAGGATATTATTGGCCTTATAAAACACCACCTTCTTTGCCAGCTTCTGGCCCACATGCACCATATGCCGCCTGTTCTTCTTGATGGTACCGCAGTCCCATCTCCTGCAGGTGTAGGAACCAAGTGAGAAGGAGGCTGGTGTACCAGTTATCCAGGTACAGTACGTGCCCACGATGAAGATACTTCTCCATCATCGTCTTCACTACGGACCCTGAAAGTCCAGGAGTCTTGTCCTCCACAATCTCCGTATATGAACCGGTGTACAGGAATATGTCCTTCACATATCCAGTCTTGCAGTCACACATAACAAAGATTTTGAAGCCAAAACAGTGTCTCTTGCTGGGGATGTACTGCCTGAAGAAAATATTTCCTCACCACGACACGAGACTCTCATCTATGACCAGGTCTCGGTGTGGATAGAAAGAGGCAGAGAACCTCTCCTTCAGGTGATCAAAAACCAACTGAATCCTTCACATCTTGTCCAAATTGTTGGGTCGAGAGCATCAAGGAAATGCAGGCGGCTCAGGATATACTGGAACCTGTTCATGTCCATAACTCTCCCGAAGAAGGGCATCGCCATCATGGGATCAACAGTCCAATAAGACAGCAGTCTGCTCTTCTTGATTAGTCCCATCCAGAGAACCGGGGCCAGGAACATGAAGATCTTATCCAAAGAGACGTCTGCATTGAAGAGGTGGCTGTAGGGTGTTTGTGTTGCTCCCCCACGGCAGAAGGAGACATATGCATTTGTCAAGAGAACTGTTTTCAAGACAAGTTCTCTTGAAAAGAAATTCTTTGAAAAAAAGTGTCCTCCTTGAGGCTGGAGTAAGGTCAGGGACAGTACAGCCAGCCCTATCCCCGGCAGTGAAGGGATGAATGATGGGGTAAAAATCACTCCCATCATCCCACTCCCAGGTCACGTCATTGCCTCCTTCCGTGTCTCCTTCATCACCACTTGGGGCATCACCACCATTGCCAGGATGGGGAGGAAGTTGGGGAGTAGGTTGGGGAGCAGGCCTTGCAGCCACAATGCTTCCACAACCTCTGCTTTTCTTCCCCCTTTCCTCCTTTCCCCACCATTTGAGGCTGTGGGGAGAAAGGATGGGGAGGCAGAGGTGAGGCTGAGCTGTGAGGTATAGGCGAGACAGCACGTGGTGGCAGGGTGGCGGAGGTGCTTGGCTGGGGTGAGGGTGAATGACAGGGTGACTGCGCTATTGCATCACCTGACCCAAATGAATAAAACTAAGCAGTACTCATCCTGTAATTTTTCCTTTGGCTGTCTTCCTCACTCCTTTTTGTTCTCCTGGGTGAGTCCACCCATTTAGGCAGCTTGGAGAGGCTTTCTGCTGCCCTTTCATCACTAAATGATTCATTCAAGGGGCAAAGGCAGCGTGGTGGTGTTGGTGGTGGTTTGCCTAGTGGCGCACTTGGTCGAGAGGTGGCTCACCTATACATCATTTACCTAACCTTTCTTGGCGATAGTATTTCTTCATCACTGCTTGTTTCAACGTCTGGTTGAACATAGTCTTTTTCAGTTACATCGTTGTCAATTGGTGAATTGCTTTCACCATCATGAGGGACAAACAAAAGAGCATCAATCTCAGCCTGTGATAGAATGTGGTGCGACATGATTTTCACACAAGCAGTGACAAGGTAGGACTGAGGAGCAGGCCTACTGTGCATCATAGGAGCAACCTGGGTGACTCATTGCATGGATACAGATGTGGGAAGGGTGCATGCATGTCCATGCCAGTCATCTCCAGCCAACTTTGAAAATTTGTGTGTTGACACTGGTTGCAATTTAATTGCATTCACTGTCCGCAGACATAGGCACCACTTTACATGTACGGCTCCGGCACTCGGCAGGTTAAGTGAGATAGAGTGGGTACAGAGAGAGTGATTGGTGATGAGCAATGTGGTTTTAGGAAAGAGCAGGGATGTGTGGATCAGATGTTTGCTTTAACTCAGGTGTGTGAAAAGTATTTGGCGAAAGATAAGGATGTGATTTGGGCATTCATGGATATAGAGAAAGCGTATGATAGAATTGACAGGGAGGCTTTGTGGAGTGTTTTAAGACTGTATGGACTAGGTGGTAGGTGGTTAAAAGGAGTGAGAAGTTATTATGTAAATAGTAGAACATGTGTAAGAGTTGGAAATACTATGAGTGATTGGTTTCCAGTGAGAATGGGGCTGCGGCAGGGATGTGTGATGTCGCCTTGATTGTTTAATATTTGCATGGATGGCTTTGTAAGGGAGGTGAATGTGAAAGTGTCAGGTGGAGGTTTCGGTCTGGTGAATGCTGATGGTAGAAAGTGGAATCTGAATCAGCTGCTATTTGCAGATAATACTGCACTGGTGGCTGATTCAGAGGAAAGATTAAGACAGTTGGTAGAGGAGTTTGGAAGGGTGTGTGAAAGGAGGAAATTGAGAAGAAATGAGAATAAAGGTAAAGTGATGAAGTGTACGAGGTTGGTAGTTGGTAGGGGGATGAATATAGTTTTGAATGGTGAGTTGCTTGAGGAGGTAGAGTGTTTTAAGTATTCAGGGTCACATGTTGCTGTTGATGAAAGAATAGATGCAGAAGTGAAGTTTAGAAATAATGAAGTAGGAAAGGTGCTGGGAGGAATTTAAAAAAGTGTTTAGATGTTGTTCGCATAAAATGGATGTAAACAGAAGGCTGTATGAGGATGTTGTTGTACCGACTGTGTTATATGGGGTTGAAACATGGAATATGGGTGTAGCAGAGTGGAAGAGTTTGAATGTAATGGAAATGAGGTATCCGAGGAGTGACGTGAATGGATCAAGTGAGAAATGATGAAGTGCAAAGGAGAACTGGAGTTATGGGGGAGATGGCTGATTGAGCAGAAACTGTTGTGGTGATTTGGGCATATGGAGAGAATGGATGAAGAACAATTGGTGAAACAGATTACTGGATCGGATGTGAGAGGTGTAAGGCTGAGAGGAAGACCATGAATAGCATGGGTGGACAGTGTGAAGAGAGTATTAGATGTGAGAGGGATGTCTGTAGAGCAAGGAAGAGTGGCTACACGTGATTGGGATGACTGGAGAGAAATTGTAAATGAATAAATGATGACACGGCCTTGGGAGAATATTCTCCTGGATTTGGTCTGATTCACTGACCAGGTCAGGTGCTCATAAGGGGATGGGTCCATTATGATGTGGCAAGGGTAAACCAACTTTGCTGTCAGGCCCTGCTGCAGATGTCACTGATTGCACTGTACAGTTGACCCCCGTGCAGTGTGGTGCAGTGAGGATCTGTCTCTTCTCCCCTTGGGGCTAAAGTAAGAGTAAATGTGTGTGTGGATGAGAAAATTGGGAGTGTGTCGTCCTGCCTTTTTTTGGGTGGGAAGCAGCCTGCTACCTGGCATGTCTGTGGGTGGGGGATATTGGAAGGCCTTGCAGTTATACAATGTACAATCTTAGATGACATGGATCATGGGACCCGCTATAGATACTTAGGACTCCAATGAATGTGCTGAATATTGGCACAAAAAAAAAAATCGTCTCATCGGTGTGGCATGGTGAGATTATTTGCCACAATCCTCCCAACCATGCATGAATTTTTCTGTTAATGTTTTCATGAGCATTTCTCTTGGATCATCTTCTACTAAACGTCAAACCACACTGCCTCCTGTGCTTATGGGCAGTGTGCCACCGAAAGTGAGTATGCACTGTTTTGGCAAATCATAAACCGGGACATAAAACAAACTGAACTCCATGAAGATCTTCATAAACAATGTGAGAAGCCTCACAGAGGATTACAAAGTTGATATTTTAATGACTAAGAAATTATTTGTTTTGTTTCATCTGCAAGACAGCTGAATGATTATTGCTTCCGTGGCTGGGAGCCATCTGAGTGTGCCTTGCGCATTACGGAGGTTATTCTCTCGGGCATGGAAGCATACATTCCTTTCTCATATCCTATGACTAATGCAAGAAAACCTTGGTTTAATCACACTTGTTCTAATGCTGTCTGCAACAAGGAGACGGCTTATTAATGGTACCAGAGCCAACCTAATCCTGAATCACACCTTTTTTATGTTTCTGCCCGGAATCGTGCTAAGTCTGTTCTTCATTTTGCTAAAAATAATTTTATCCGTACTAAATGCCCTTAACTCTCCAACTCGAATTCTTCCTGCTCCCTCTGGCACCTTGCCAAAAACCTTTCTAACAATTTTACCTCATCATCCTTCCCTCCTCTTTTCTACTCTGATGGCTCTGTAGCTATTTCTTCTATTGATAAAGCAGATCTCTTCGCTCAGATTTTCTCCTCCAATTCCACATTAGATGATTCCGGTGCTTTCCCTCCATCACTTCCTCCCTCTGACTTGCTCATGGCTGACATTAAAATGTCTTCAGCTGATGTATTTTCTGCCATCCCTGGCCTCAGTACTAACAAGGCATATGTGCCTGATGGAGTCCCTCCTGTTGTCCTCAAGAACTGTGCATCTGTGCTTACACCCTTCCTAGGTAAACTCTTTTGCCTTTGTCTTTCAGCTTGTGCTTTTCCTTCTTGTCGGAAGTTTGCTCTCATTCAGCCAGTCCCAAAGTAGGGTGACCATTCCCAGCCCTTTAACTATCGTCCAATTGCTCTAACATCCTGTATCTCAAAAGTTTTTGAGTTTACTCTTAGCAAATAATTTTAAAGCATCTTTCCCATCAAAACCTCCTTTCTGATCGTCAGTATGGGTTCTGTCAGGGACGCTCCACTGGCAATCTTCTCACCTACCTTTCAGACTCGTGGTCATCCTCGTTTCGGGACTTTGGCGAAAGCTTTGCCATCGCACTTGACACCTCAAAGGCTTTCGATTGAGTCGCATAAATCTTTAATTTCCAAACTGCCCTCTTACAGTTTCTATCCTGCTATCTGTGCCTTCATCTACAGCTTCCTTTCTAGTCGTTCTATAGCCGCTGTTGTAGATGGCCATCGTTCTTCTCCTAGATCTATCACCAGTGGTGTTCCTCAGGGCTCTGTCCTATCACCAACTCTCTTCCTTTTATTCATCAATGATCTTCTAAGCTGTACATCTAACCCTATCCACTCATACGCTGATGATTCCACCCTTCACCTTTCCAGTTGGTTCCCACAACGTCCATCCCAGCAGTTACTTCAGCAAACAAGGGATAAGGCTATGGCACACCTAATGCCTGACTTGGTTCGTAACTCTGACTGGGGTAAAAATAATCTGGTTGTTTCTAATGCATCAAAGACTCAGTTTTTGCACCTATCAACCCGACAGAATCTTCCACAGGAATACCCGCTAATGTTTAATAATATCCAGCTCAAGCCTGTATCATCCTTGAACATGCTTGGGGTTTCATTCACTCGAGATATATCTTGGAAAGATCATATTACAACTCTTGTAAAATCAGCTTCCAAGAGATTGGGTGTGCTAAGCCGACTCCATACCTTATTTACCCCTGCACAGTTGTTAACTTTATACATGGGTTTTATTTGCCCTTGTGTAGAGTACAACTCGCACGTATGGGGAGGCTCCCCACATATAGCTCTTTTCAATAGGGTGGAATGAAAGGCTATTCATCTCATTACCTCTCCTCCTCTTACTGGCTCCCTTCAACCTTTGTCTCTTTGCCGCACTGTTGCCTCTTTATCTCTTTTCTATCGCTGCTTCCATGGTCACTGCTCCTCTGAACTGTGTGTTTGCATCCCTCCAGCTCTACGATGGGTGCGTAGCACCCATCTGGGAACAAACTCTCATCCCTTTTCTGTTCATCTCTCTAATGCAAGAGTTAACCGTTCCTCCCAGTTCTTCATTTATGCAACGGGTCAACTCTGGAACTGTCTCCCTCTGTCTGTATTTCCTACTTCCTATGTTCTCTAGTCCTTCAAACACAGTGTGTCCAGGCATCTCAAAATGAACAGATCTTGAATTTGGCTGTCTCTTGTATTTTGTTTTTCTCTTGGAGGGAACAGTTATTGCGGGCTTGTGGCCTTTGGTTCCTTATTCCTCACATTAAAAAAAATAGTTAGAAATAACGAACAGATTTCAGGCTTTAAGTCATGTTGAGTGTGACATTGAAAAGTTAAGTGATAAACTAACAAAAGTGCTAAGAGAATCAGTGGTGGTAGCAGGGGAATACAAGCAAAGCCAAAAAGTATTCAAAAAAGTCTTTCGAGCTCATTAAAAGAAGAGAGGATGTTAGGACTCCATATTATAATTACAAATCATAATAGATAAATAGATAGATAGAGAGACAGATAGAAGCAGGAAGTCAGATGATGAGAAGGTATTGTGTCTGCCAGAATCGAGCAATGCTAAACATGCTTACACACTCTTAACTCAAGGAATGCTTTATAGGCACACGACAGCACCTCGTGACCATACACACACATTCTCACACACAGGCTTCTAGAACTTTCCAACAACAGTGTAACACACGTGACACGACCCCTGCTACACCAGAATTTAGGAAGCAGTGGGCAGAAGGAGACAGACCATAGAATCGACAGGTAGTAGGGAGAACGAGCTTAGCAACATGGAAGAGAGAGAGAGAAAGAGAGAGAGAGAGAGAGAGAGCGAGACAGAGAGGTAGCTCGCGGGACTCTACTTAACTTCACTCGTGTGTGAGAGACTTTGTTAATATTTCCAAGACTAATAAAAATAGTCCCATACTATTCTTTACCTCTCCTGTTATTGCATGACAAAAGGGAACCAAGATTATCTACTTACAAAGCTACTCACGTATAACAACCGCTCGTCAACAAGTTCAATATATATATATATATAACTTCTCTACAAGTTTATACAAAGTCCATTATGACATTTGGTGGCTAGTGAAAGTACGGACCTCATCTTCGAATCAACAGTGAATTTCTACAAAAGCAGGCGACACTCTACAAAATTAGCTTCAGTTCTACAATGAATTCCTACAAAATACAAGCCCACGAGTGTACAATTGATTCTTCATTATGAAGAGTGAAAAAAAAAAAAAACTCTCACAACCAACAACTCACAACCAGCTCTTGACAGTTCTCTCCAACTCCCCCTCCGTCTCCACGATTATCACGCTGATTTAGAAGTGATCACAGGATGCCTTGCCAGTAGTTTAACAAAATATTGATACAAACAATCTTGCAATTTCTACGACGAACCAACGAACTACAACAATCTACAATCAACTATAAGTAACAACTCGACGAGTCGTCTGTATAATCTTCTACACGCTCCTACAAGTAGCGGCAGTCTTCATCTCACAACGAGTAAATCACAAGAAAAAAGGACCAAGAATACATCAAGAAAGAAAAAACATAACAAACAAACGAAGAGTGAGATACGACTCACAACTCACAACCACTAGACCTCACCCTCCTCTCTCTGCTATATCCGCCTACCTCCACCTCTGACGCAGGAGTCAAGAGGTCAAGACGACGAAGCAAATACCAGTCCATATTCACAACCCATCTTACTCATCTTCACTCAAGTTACTCATCGCTACTCATTTACTCACCACAGCCACCAGTGTGGGAAGTCGACGTCACCATACGTGTGCTGAGACGACGCCAAGCCATGTGTCTGACACCCCACAACACGTCAATCAACCCGTGAAGAACAACGCTATCACCACGTGCAACACCAGTCACACCATTTCCACCACGGTAAAAATTAGTGAGTTACATAGTTACTACAATATGTAACAATTATGTAACGACAAACGATTGCATTATATTACACTTGCTACAATTATGTAACGACAAACGATATGTAACAGTTATGTAACGACAAACGATTGCATTATGTTACACTTGCTACAATTATGTAACTACAAACAATATGTAACAATTATGTAACAGTTGCATTAACAAGATGTAACTTTTATATAACTTTAACTACAATTATGTAACTACAAACAATATGTAGCAATTATGTAACAGTTGCATTAACAAGATGTAACTTTTATGTAACTTTAACAACAATTATGTAACTACAAACAATATGTAACAATTATGTAACAGTTGCATTAACAAGATGTAACTTTTATGTAACTTTAACTACAATTATGTAACTACAAACAATATGTAACAATTATGTAACAGTTGCATTAACAAGATGTAACTTTTATGTAACTTTAACTACAATTATGTAATTACAAACAATTTGTAACAGTTATGTAACAGTTGCATTAACAAAATTTAACTTTTATGTAACTTTAACTACAATTATGTAACTACAAACAATATGTAACAATTATGTAACAGTTGCATTAACAAGATGTAACTTTTATGTAACTTTAACTACAATTATGTAACTACAAACAATATGTTACAATTATGTAACAGTTGCATTAACAAGATGTAACTTTTATGTAACTTTAACTACAATTATAAGGCCAACACAATTATGCATTACCACAATATTATGTAACAATTCATAAAATGTTACAATTATGTATTACTACAATGTTACTAGAATGTAACAATTACAATACAATTATGTACTAATTCACAATGTTACAATTATGTATTACCACAATGTTACTACAATATTATAAGTCATACAATTATACCACAATTCTGTATTACCAGTATCATCATACAAGTTAGGTGAAATATTAGACATTACTAAAGGGATAACTCAATATGTAATGTATAACCTAGCAGTATTACCATTGCACAGTTATATGCGTATGTCTGTTATACATACACATCTTACAAAATGTCATACAACAACCATTGAATTTATTCAAATATGTATACAACTTGTTTAAAATGTAATATTACTAGCTCATTGCAATTTACTATAAATATTATATGTATGCAATATTATAATCCATATTATGTACTAATAGATTAGCATATGTCAATGATAATTGCTGTCGGAGGACCTCCAGTGGCGTGGCCGAGCATATGTTAGGACTCCATATTATAATTACAAATCATAATAGATAAATAGATAGGTAGAGAGACAGATAGAAGCAGGAAGTCGGATGATGAGAAGGTATTGTGTCTGCGAGAATCGAGCAATGCTAAACATGCTTACACACTCTTAACTCAAGGAATGCTTTATAGGCACACGACAGCGCCTCGTGACCATACACACACATACACACATACTCACACACAGGCTTCTAGAACTTTCCAACCACAGTGTAACACACGTGACACGACCCCTGCTACACCAGAATTTAGGAAGCAGAGGGCAGAAGGAGACAGGCCATAGAATCGACAGGTAGTAGGGAGAACGAGCTTAGCAACATGGAAGAGAGAGAGAGAGAGAGAGAGAGAGAGAGAGAGAGAGAGAGAGAGAGAGCAAGACAGGGAGGTAGCTCGCGGGAGTCGACTTAACTTCACTCGTGTGTGAGAGACTTTGTTCATATTTCCAAGACTAATAAAAATAGTCCCATACTATTCTTTACCTCTCCTGTCATTGCATGACAAAAGGGAACCAAGATTATCTAGTTACAAAGCTACTCACGTATAACAACCGCTCGTCCACAAGTCTAATATATATAAAACATCACTACAAAGAAGTTACAAAGTTTATTATGACAAGGAAATGAAAGAAAAAAGAACAAAGATGAAACAGAAAGAGTGGAATTAAATAAATCAAAAAGAGGCAAAGAGAAGAATAAAGAAAGAGAAACGTTGATAATATAAAAAAAAAAAAATAAATAAATAGAAAAAAGTCTGAAACAAGTCCGAAGTATATTGGCACCTGGAAAGCAACAACAGATTTTACTGAAAGACAAAAACGGTAGTCATTTAATGCAGAGATATGATGGTAAAGAGAGTTGAAGAATTTTATAAAGAACTGTTTGCATCAAAGACAAGAGAACTAAAAGATAACTATTCAGTTGACAGAGGTGAAATACCAGAGGTAACACCAGACGAAGTGAACATTTCTCTTAAACGTATGAAAAGAGGGAAGGCCCCAGAAGACGATGGAATAGGAACAGATTTACTGTCGGATGCAGGATTAAAAGTATTCAACAGGCTAGGTCTCATATTCATTTAGTGTATAAAGATGAAAATTTCCCAAAAATGGTGTGCTACAACAGTCATTTCCCTTTACAAGAAAGGCGACTCAAAGGATCTTTGTAACTATCTACCCATTTGCTTATTACCAGTTATTTGCAAACTCTTCATTAAAGTCCTTACGAATCGAATAACCACACATTTGGAAGAAAACCAACCTCGTGAACAGGCAGGATTCAGAGGCGGGTAGGGGAGATCGGGGCTAGTTGTATACAGGGGCAGGTTGATACACTGTTATTGGTTTCACTATGAACCAGCAGATGGCACCCAGGTTCTCGGTACCGCATGCATCACCATCGGCCATATCGTGCAACAACACAGGCCACCTTGGACAAACCTTTTCAAAACTAGTGGGGAAAATGATTTTAGACCCCTTTAGTAAATATTCTAACCTTCAAGAAAATCTTCATACACCTTGCAGAAACCACAGGTCAATAAAGCTCATACGATTACTTGAAACGACTGTTTTTATGCTTGATTTACGTGTAAACTTTGTTTTGCGAAAATTCGACTGTATGGAGTAAATTACGTCGGGAAGTAAAAAGGTCGGGTCAGAGTTAGTTGTTACAAGGTGTAACAATTTGCCCCGCATAAAATATGACTGTAACAACTTACAAAATAAGTTGGACAAGCCCCGAGAAACCTGGAAAGGGAACCTGGACACTGAGCTGTCTCAGAAGTCTGCTGAAATTAGGAAAAAGAGAAAGACTACCAAATATTGTTCGTGTCCTGTGTGCGGTGAAAACTGGTCAGACTCTGTACCAGGGGAAAAATGGGTGTAGTGTGTCGAATGTAAAGAATGGGCCCATGACGGCTGTACATATGGTATGACTGTTATGTATGCCACCTCCGTTATTCTGATGATGATTAGTCTTAAAAATGAATGATCATACCTGGCCCAGCTTGAAGGAGACAGGATCAGCACCTGTTACAGATCGTGAATCATGAGCAAGTTTTGTTCTGTAGATAAGTTATCCCATTCTCACTTATTCGAGAATTATGTTTTTTTACTGAGTGTTTCACTCTCTTACCTCAGTTGCATTGTGAATGCTCTTTCCAGTAAGGTCATCGTTCATTATATATTTGTAACAACTTACCCCATGGCCTGTAACAACATACCGCACATATGGGGCAAGTTGTATACAGCGACTGCTTACTGTATATTCTGCTATTTCTTAAGAATGAGACACTTAATGATTTTTCTGTTTAATGTTTGTATTAATAAACATTATGACCTTTTAATAGCAGAAAGTTTTTAAGTTATTGTGTGTTCTTTTTGATCTGGTGGCAAAAATAGTATCGGGTGGTAACACCTAGTTCCGGTCTCCCCTATTCAGCTACTGATCATCTACACACAGTTAATCAGTTAACTGAGAAAACAATACACCACTTTGAAAAGGTTTTGTTGATTGCGAAACGGCTTTCGACTCAGTGGAGCGCATAACAATTACAAATTGGTTGCGGGAAGGAGTAAATGAATACACTGTAAAACTGTTCGAAAACATATAAAAGGAAACTGCTACAGTTAAAATACATAAAGACTCGGGTATAATTAAGACAGAATGGCGTGCGTCAGGGAGATACAATTTCGCAAAAATTATGTACTGTATGCTTAGATAATGCTGTTAGTAAGCTAGACTGAAAAAAACAAAAGAGTACACATAAATGGGGAGAACCTACACCAAATAAGATTTGCAGGCGACATTGTCCTAATAAAAAAAAGAAAAAACAGCAGAGACATTGCAAGAAATGTTAAATGACCTTTACTGAGACAGTCTCAAAGCAGGGCTAAGGATGAACTAGAGTAAAATTAAAGTGATATTTATTCCAAATACCCCGAAGAGCGTCTTCAGGATAAGCAAAAAAAAAAAAAAAAAAAAATCTTCACGAAGTCGAAGAGTACAATTACTTTGAGCAAATACTGAAGAAATATAATGATAGGAAATATACAATACAGTTGGATGGAATCCATTAAGTAAACACAGACATCATGAAAAGTAGCTTGCCAGTATGTACGAAACAGAAAGTATAAAACGAATGTATAATTCAAGCTCTGACTTGCGGTTGTGAGACCTGAAAACTGACAAAATCGATGGAAAATCAACAATTCCATTCTATAAAGGCAATAGAAAGTTCAAAGTTGGGAAAATCTTTTAGACGCAGGAAAATATCAACTTGAGTGAGAGAGCAGACTAAACTCAAAGACATTATATGAGTTTTAAAGAAGAGAAATGTATATGGGCAGGTTACGTAGCAAGAATAAGGAACAGTTGATGGAACAAGAGACTGACTGACTGGACTCCAAATGATTGTAAGCGTATCAGCAAAATGCCTAACAGGAGGTGGAGAAATGGGAGAGAGAAGTTTGCAGGCAAAACGTGGCAGAGGTTGGCTCAGTCAAAGAATTCGTGTAAAAGGCTGGAGGAGGCATTTGGGGCTAAGATGCGAATGAATGTGTTTGAGTGGATGAGTAAACTGGGAGTGTGTCTTCCTGTCTCGGCTACCTCCCTTTCCTTGGGGGAAGCAGCCTAGGTATATATATCATCAGCTATAACTAGTCCACTGCTGAACAAAGGCCTCCCCTAACTTTTTCCACGAATTCCTTGACTGAGCCAATCTTTCCCACGTTTTCCCTGCAAATTTCTCTATTTCATCTCTCCATCTCCTGTCTGGCCTTTTTTTGCTGCGCTTACATTCTCTTGATGTCCAGTCCGTCAATCTCTTACTCCATCTGTTATCCTTTACTCTTGCTATATGGCCTGTCCACCTCCATTTCTGATCTTTTATAACTTCTATAATATCTTTGACTTTAGTCTGCTCTCTCACCCAAGTTGATCTTTTCCTGTCTCTTAAAGATATTCCCAACATTGATCTTTCCATTGCTCTCTGAGAACGGATTAACTTATTTTCCATTGATTTTGTCAGTTTCCATGTCTCAAAACCATACGTCATAGCTGGAATTATACATTCGTTATATACTTTTCGTTTCATACAAACTGGCAAGCTACTTTTCATAATGTCTCTATGTTTACCGAAAGCTTTCCATCCAACTGTAATGCGTCCTTTTATTTCGCTATTATGATCTTTCGTTAATTTTAATGTTTGTTCCAAGTAGTTGTACTCCTTAACTTCTTCAAGAATTTCATCGCTTATTCTGATAACGCTCTCTGGTGTTTGTGGATTAAACATTACTTTAGTTTTACTTCGGTTCATCTTCAGTCCTACTTTCAGACGTTCTCTGTTCGGGTCATTTAACACTTCTTGCAATGCCTCCGCTGTTTCTGAGATTAGGACAATGTTATCTGCAAATCTTAAATAGTTTAGCTTTTCTCCATCAATGTTCACTCCTTTGTTTTCCCAGTCTAGTTTTCTGAAAATACTTTCTAGGCATGTTGTAAATAATTTTGGTGGAATTGTATCTCCCTGACGCACGCCCTTCTCAATCGTAATTTTTTCTGAGTCCTTATGTAATTTAACTGTAGCAGTTCCCTCTTTATATATGTTTTCGAGCAGGTTTACAATGTTCTCATTCACTCCTTGTTCTCGCAATGAATTTATAATTGCTATGTGCTCCACTGAGTCGAAAGCCTTTTCGTAATCAACAAAACCTAGGCAAAGTGGTTTATTTTATTCTATAGTTTTCTCAATTAGCTGGTTCATTGTATGTAAATGATCAATGGTCGAATACCCGCTTCGGAATCCTGCCTGTTCACAAGGTTGGTTTTCCTCCAAAATTGTTATTCTGTTCGTAAGGACTTAAGTGAAGAGTTTGTAAGTGACTGATAATAAGCTAATGGGTTGATAGTTACTAAGTTCTTTTGAGTCACCTTTTTTGTACAGTAAAATAACTATTGCATTACACCATGTTTTGGGAATTTTCTTCTGTTTTATGCAGTGGGTAAATAAGTGAGGAAGCCTATTTTGTACTTCTACTCCGGCATCCAACAGTAAATCTGTTACTATTCCATCTTCTCCCGGAGCCTTCCCTCTTTTCATATTTTTAAGACAAATATTTACTTCGTCTGGTGTTACTTCAGGTATTTCACTTGTGTCTACTGAAAAATTAGCTATTGGTACTACTGTCTTTGATGCATACAGTTCTTTGTAAAATTCTTCAACTCTCTTCACCATCTTATCTCTGCATTTAATGATTTCAACTTTTTTTTTTTTTTTTTTTCAGTGATGTCATTTGTTGCTTTCCTAGAGCCATTTTACTTCGGACCTGCTTCAGACTTTTTCCATTTTTGATGGTTTCTTTGATCTGATCCATGTTTCTCTTTCTTTTTTCTTCTCTTTGTCTTTTGTTGATAAGCTTATTTAATTCTGCTCGTTCTATTTCGTCTTTGTCTTTCCTTTCCTTTCCTTTCGTTTTTTCATAAGCACGAGTGTCTTTTCTGACTACTTCTTGGCTTTGGTTGTATTAGGTTTTCCTACTACCTCTGGTGATTCTCTTGACACTTTTGTTAGTGTCATTCAGCTCATAAATGTCACATTCAGCGTTACTTAGAGCCTGAAATCTGTTCCTTATTTCCAACTGAAAGGCTGCTTTGTTTTCATTTACTATTATTGGGCATATCTTTTTATCTTTAATCGTCTTCATTCTTTCATTTCTGAAATTGAATCTGGTTGTGCAACCCACCATTCTCTGATCACTACCTATATTTACTTTGTTGATAACTGTGACATTTGTGATCGTGTTATTCTTATCTGCTATAATGAAGTCGATTTCATAATGAAGTCGATTTCATTTTTTGTTTCTCCATTTGGGCTTCTTCAGGTCCACTTTCTTCTTGTTCTTTTGTGGAAGAATGTGTTCATTATTCTCATGTTAAACATTTCAGCAAAATCTACCAGCGTTTCTCCTCTTTCATTCCTTTCTCCCACTCCAAATGTTCCCATACATGCTTCTCCATTTTTCGACTTCCCAACTTTTGCATTGAAGTCTCCCATGAGTATAGTATATGTTGTCTTTTCTTCTTTCATAATCTGGGAGATGTCATCATAAAATGTTTCTTTTTCTTTATCTGGGCTTTGAGAAGTTGGTGCATATACTTGTATGACTTTCATGGTATATTTTTTGCATAGTTTAATGACAAAAATGCTGCTCTGTCAGATACACTGCTGGATTTAACAATGTTGTCTGCAAGATTTCTGTTAATTAGAAATCCTACACCACTAACTCATTTACCTTTCCTCTGTAGTAAAATAGGTGTTTGCTGTATTCGAGCTGAATTACTCTTTCATCTTTTCTGCGGATCTCACTAAAACCAACAATATCCCAACTAATGTTTTCCAGTTCAGACATCAGGTTATCAAGTTTGTAATCTTCTGCGAGGCTTCTTACATTGTATGCATAGATCTTCATCAATTTCATTTTCTTTAACATCCAAGAGTCGAATTTTCCAACACAGTGCCGACTCACTTTCGGTGGCACACTGCCCGTAAGCACAGGAGGCAGTGTGGTTGGACCTTTAGTAGACGATGATCCAACAGGAACGCCCGTCAAATCATTTGCAACAGAACTCATGTTTGGTTGGGAGGATTGTGGCAAATAATCTCACCTCCCTGCCACATAGGTTCTGGTGAGATGTAATTTTTTGCCACCTTATTCGTTATATTCGGTGGAGCCCTATATATCTATAGGGGGTCCCATGGTCCGCACCGCCTAAAACAGGACCTTGTAAATCTACAAGGCCTTCCCCTGTCTGCCACCCAGGGACGTGCCAGGTAGCAGTGGGGTCCTGCCCCAGGACATATATACATATATATATATATATATATATATATATATATATATATATATATATATATATATATATATATATATATATATATATATATATATATATATATATATATATATAAAGGTAAGCCCTTAATTCACGTGAGGGTTACGTTCCCAGACCCTTTGCATATGTGGTAAATTCGCGTATACATTCTGCCCTTGTGTGCACATAATTAACTCCCCCCATCCTGACGTTTTCTGGGCTGTGGGTACGCCCCAATCCCGACATTTTTGGACCTTTTTTTTTTTTTGGCTCAAATATCCGCTTTTGGTGAGAAACATCGAAAATTCATAGAGAAATCGCTCACCTGAGGTTTAAAATACTCGATCCAGGTAGGAGTACCTCCTTTCCTTACAGGGTTTTCTATCAGGCTGGCTGCAATGAAAACGAGTTCTATGGGAGGATATCTATTCCACACCACTCATAAACGGTATTTATTTATTTATTTGGTACGAATTTATATGTAGTACGAGAGTATATTGGTTTTCAAACGGTAATATAGGCATTATAAGCATTGTTTCACTCACTAACTCATCACCATTCCTGACCTTTTTTTGCCACATTACCTGATCATCATTTCTGACTGTTTCTTCCTCTAATGTTTGTCCTCCACATTGTCATTGATTGGGGAATCACTCTGGCCCTGAATTTCGTACCGTGGCATGACATGGCTTTACTGGCCAGGTCACTGATAACAGGTGAATTGCTGAGAAAAGGGTATGCAGGGGGGGGGAGGAGGTCATGCCGGGTAAGGCATTGTCCCTGCCTGGCATCTTGTAGAGGAAGGTGTCCCGTGTATACGTGCCAAAAATCACTCGCGAAAATTGAAAATTCTGCAAATTAAATTGAAAATTCTGCAAATTAGGGACCTTGCAATGTTGCCGCGTTAATTTACGTCTTGGGATATGAGTGCACATCATGTGAGGACGTGAATTCACGTCTCCAGGACGGGGCGGGTTAAGCATGTCTACTAAGTATATTACATCTGAATAATACTGTTTATGCACAACATATACCTTATAAACTAGCATAAAGTATGAAAAACAACAAAAATGTAAGAAATTTAACACTGAAACCTGATAAGCACAGGCGTAGGTGGAGACACTTCAGCAGTCTGGTGCACAAGCCCTCACTGCCTCCCATATGCTACATTCTGCCTTCTTTATTGTCCAAACGGTTGACTCATTCACCCCAAACATACAGTTCCGAGCCAGTTCACAGGCATAGGTGGAGACACTTTAGCACAGTCTGGTACACTAGCCCTCACTGCCTTGCGTATGCTACGTTCTGCCTTCTTTATTGTAAGAACAGTTGACTCACCCCAAACACAAGGTTCAGAGGCAATTCACCATGAAGTCAATTCACCATCAAAACATGGACGATTCCCTGTCATTCTATAAATATACTTATTATTAATTAATTAATACTTTAACCCATCACGTCCTGAGCTATTTCACCTCCGACACCCCCCAATCCCGAGGTATTTTTGAAAAAATTTTTTTTGGCTAAAACCTCCGCATTTGGTGAGAAACATCGAAATTTCATAGAGAAATTGCCCACCTGAGGTTTAAAATACTGCTTACCTGACTGGGTTTTCTAACAGGCTGGTACCAAAGAAAACGAGCTCTATGGGAGGGTAACTATTTCACACCACTCATAAACGGTATTTATTTATTTTCTTGGTACGAATTTATATGTAGTACGAGAGTATATTGGTTTTCAAACAGTAATATAGGCATTATAAGCATTGTTTCACTCACTAACTCATCACCATACCTGACCTTCTTTTGCCACATTACCTGATCATCATTTCTGACCGTTTCTTCCTCTAATGCTATGTAAACTTTGTCCTCCACATTGTCATCGATTGGGGAATCACTCTGGCCCTGAATGTCTTTATTGGCCAGGTCACTGGTAACAGGTGAATTGCCGAGACAATGGCGTGCGGGGGGTGAGGGGGAGGTTTTGCGGTGTAAGGCACTGTCCCTGCTTGGCATCTTGTAGAGGAATAGAGGAAGGTGTCCCGTGTATACTTACAAAAAATCATGCACGAAAATTGAAAATTATGCAAATTAGGGACCTTGCAATTGCACGACGTACCAGTATGTCGTCAGGACTGGCAAATGCAAAATGTTGCAACGTACCCATACGTCGACGGGATGCGGCGGGTTAATAACTAATTTTGAGGGGGATTTTATAACTCATATAAGTAAAAAACTAGTGTACTGTACTTGCTAAATAAACTGGTATGTAAATAAATGACAGGGAATCGTCCTGACAGAGAATTGTCACCGACATTTCTCCCTTAAGTTTGTCCAACACTTTAACGTTGTCAGCAACATCACTTTACGAGTCCGTTTTGGTGTGTTACCACATGCATCACTAGCACTACGCTTAGGCCCCATGTTGGCAGACAAGGCAAGCAATTACTGGAAGGCAGAAAAATAAGCCACAAATAACAATTCGTGAGTCACGCATGGTTCGACCGTCAGATTCAAACTGACTCTGTGGTGCGTGGTAGACCGACCTCCCACACACACACACACATCAGAGCTCCGTACCGAACCAACACGGCCAGTGGCATTACCTAAATTAGTATCTTTGTATGAGTCAAGCTCTGTACCAGGTTAGATTAAATGATTTTTCATTATCAAAAGAAAAAAAAAAAATTGAAATAAGACTTGTTCAAACAGAAAAGAGAACCAAGACGAAAGAATGAGCTGAGTCAGCTGAGGTTTGTTTAGACCACAGCAGCACGGGGAATTTAAGTACATACTCTGTACTTTTAGTATTGGAAAATGGATACATACTTTAGTAAAGCAAATTTGGAAAAGAAAAGGGATAAAGGTAGAAAGCAAAATGATGATTTCTACCAAGAACTGGTTGAAGTGGAGACTCACAATAGACTGGTTGAATGTGTACACAAACTAGAAATGGCTTTCAAAAATGAAATTGATGAAATAAAGAAGCAGATGCACTTGCAAAAGGAAGAAATAGAAAGGGAGGCCAACAAGAAAGACGCAACCACCAGTGAACTAACAGTGGAATTGAGTACACTTAGGAAGAAAATGAGTGAAATGGCAAGTACAGTAGTCAATCACGAGAGTGTTATGGAAGAGTTCAAAAATGACACAGAGACAATTAGGCAAGTAAGCAGTCTTATAGACCAGAGCAGTGATATTGAGAAGATAACACAGGTGAATGAATCTGTGCAAAGCTACAAAAATGATGTGGAAACCACGTATGCTGAAATGGTGAAAGTAAAGAAAGACTTAGAAACAAGGGTGGAGGAAAAAAGCATTAAAAAGGAAGTGAAAAGAATAATCCAAAACAATCCAAAGTTAGTCAGAGATTCAGTAGATATAAACAAATCTATAGTAATCACTGGTATAGAAGAGGAAGAAGTAAAAAACAAGATCACAAGAGACAAAAAGGAGATGGCAAATGTAATGAGCTTACTGAAAGAAGTATCAGAGGAAATCTGTAGTAAAGACATAGAGGAACACAAAAGGTTAGGGAAATACGAGAAAAGCAAGACAAGACCTCTAAAGGTGACTTTCCAGAGTGTAAACACTTGGAAGAGATACTAAAAAATGCAAAGAATCTTATGGAAAAAGAGGAGTTCAAAAATGTATGAATAAAAAGGTGCCTAACACAAGAGGAACTGGAATTACTGAAAGAGAAAAGGAAGGAAGCAAAACCAAAATATGAGGGAAGATCAGAAGAGTAGAAGAAGAACTTTTTTTTACAAAGTAATAGGATTGCAGGTACGAAAGTGGTACACAAACAGGATGGAATAAAAACGAGGAAGGCAGTAAAACCATGTCATGACAAATATATAAACAAGATGATAAAGTTGATGTACTCAAATGTGGATGGAATGGTATCTAAAATACTAGAGATGAATGATTATGTCAGAGAAAATGAACCACAAATAATATGCCTAACTGAAACAAAATTAACACCAAGGATATCCAATGACATACTAAACTTAGAGGAATACAATATATGGAGAAGAGACAGAAATTTAAAAAAAGGAGGAGGAATTATAATATTAACTAAGAAAAATCTAAAAGTCAATGAAATAAAACTAGATATACCATCACAAGTAGAACTGATTGCAGTAGAGATCAACACATCTGAAGGGAAAGTAATTGTAGCCAATTTGTACATGCCACCCAGATCAAACACATGGGAAAGAGATGAATATGAGTACCTGGCAGAGAGTACAATTCAGAGTTTAAGATCATTACGACATAAAATGGAAGAGAAATCGGAAAGAATTATACTAACTGGGGACTTTCATACAAATATAAATTGGAATACTCTAGATATAATTAGCCAAGAAAGCTGTTCGGACCAAAAGCTCCTGGATCTCGGACAAGAGTTTTTCCTAACGCAACATGTGAGGGAAACCACCAGAAAAAGAGGACTTGATGTACAGTCACGCGTACTAATTTCTGCTCAGGGGTTACCCCTTCCTTCCCTCCTCTACCTTGGACAGAGGGAAGGGGGGAATCGCGAACAAGTCTACCCCGCCTTCTGCCCCCAACTTCCCCACCCTCCACCTCCAGCTGCCAGTTACTGATTAGACGCAAATTTTCTCATGTCCTGTAAACATGACTAAACTGTCATCACACACGCTTTCAACGGCCAAGATTGGGACTATATTTTTAGAATAAATTATTACCGTATTGAACTGCATTCTCAAAATGAAAATATTCATCATCATTGTAATCCAGTGTCGTCCGCTGCACAATTCTGTGTTCCAGTGCTTACCTTTTCACTTCCCCCATCTCTCTCTCTCTCTCTCTGAATTTACTTTTCCCACTCACTCTTTCTTTTTAAATTCATATAACTTTCTCTTTGCTTCTCTCTCCCTCTTCCCCTTCTCTCTCGTTCTTTGTCTTAAGTCTTCCCCGCCTCTCACCCCTCCCCTCCCCCCACTTTAGGCCTGATCAGCAGTCAGTTATACCGTCACCGCTCCTTTGTATATCGTGTGCAGGCAACATTTATCACACACACTTAGGTCAGATGTATGAAAAGCTAATTTTTTTTTATGTGCCAAGTTCAGATAGAGAACACCAGACCAATATTCGTAATTCTTATTAGAGTGACCGTTCCACTTCACATAGCTGGGTAGCTGCACACACACACACACACACACACACACACACACACACACACACACGACTTAAATTTTGCACCGACAGCATGGCGACTACAAATATAGTCATTCTAACAAGTGGATCTGCTGACTCCAAACCTTCCCTGTCCCAGTCAAACTCCTCATTCAATAACCGGTTATTGAATGAGGAGTTTGACTGGGACAGGGAAGGTTTGGAGTCAGCAGATCCACTTGTTAGAATGACTATATTTGTAGTCGCCATGCTGTCGGTGCAAAATTTAAGTCGTGTGTGTGTGTGTGTGTGTGTGTGTGTGTGTGTGTGTGTGTGTGTGTGCAGCTACCCAGCTATGTGAAGTGGAACGGTCACTCTAATAAAAATTACGAATATTGGTCTGGTGTTCACTATTTGAACTTGGCACATAATGAGAAATACAATTTTATATATATATATAATATATAAATTAGCTTTCCATACATCTGACCTAAGTGTGTGTGACAAATGTTGCCTGCACACGATATAAGAAGGAGCTGTGACGGTATAACTGACTGCTGATCAGGCCTAAGGTGGGGGGAGGGGAGGGGTGAGAGGCGGGAAACATTAAGACAAAGAACGAGAGAGAAGGGGGAGAGAGGGAGAGAAGCAAAGAGAAAGTTATATAAATTTAAAAAGAAAGAGTGAGTGGGAAAAGTAAATTCAGAGAGAGAGAGAGAGAGAGACAGCTGGGGGAAGTGAAAAGGTAAGCACTGGAACACAGAATTGTGCAGCGGATGACACTGGATTACAATGATGGTGAATATTTTCAGTTTGAGAATGCAGTTCAATATGGTAATAATTTATTCTAAAAATATAGTCCAAATCTTGGCCGTTGAAAGCGTGTGCGACAACAGTTTAGTCATGTTTACAGGACATGAGAAAATTTGTGTCTAATCAGTAACTGGCAGTTGGAGGTGGAGGGTGGGGGAGTTGGGGGCAGAAGGTGGGGTAGACTTGTCCGCAATTCCCCCCTTCCCTCTGTCCAGGGTAGAGGGGGGAAGGAAGGGGTAACCCCTGAGCAGAAATTAGTACGCGTGACTGTACCTTCAGTGCTAGATCTAATATCTACTAGGCAAGAAAATGATATTGACAGTTTAATATATCACCCTCCACTCGGCAAAAGCGATCATGCAGTACTAAATTATAACTTCAGGATAGCATATGACATAGTTAACAGCAATGACAGTTACAAAAAGAGCCTAAACTATAAAAAGGGAAATGATCAAGACCTAAAGAAGAATTTCTTAGAAGTTGATTGGGAAAATGAGCTTAGAGGACAAGATTTAAATGCTGTATATAAAAAATTCTGTGAATTTTATGAAATAGGAGTCCAGAAGTACATCCCACAGCACAAAGAAGCAGATAAGAAAATACAGAAATGGTTCAATACAGAATGTAAAAAATCAAAAGAAAGAAGAGATTTGTTGTGAAATAGATACAGAAGACACAATAGTGAAAGGGCGTATAATAATTACAAACAGGCAAGAAACGATTATACAAGAATAAGGAGGAAAGCCCAAAAACAGTTTGAGAAGGATATAATAAATAAAAGTAGTGATCAACCAAAGGTGTTTTACAGCTACATCAGAAGCAAAACCAAAGTAAAAGATATAATACAATCCATTACGGATGAGGGAATCACTTATACACAAGAGAAAGATATTTGTGAAGCACTAGATAAGAATTTCCAATTAGTTTTTACAGAAGAAAAAAATTTTGAGAGGGACTATGTGGAACATGCATGTCCACACATACTACCAGATATACAAATAGCAGAAAAAGTAATACAGGAGGAGTTAAGTAGATTAGACAGAGGAAAAGCAAGTGGTCTTGATGAAAATTCATGTTGGGTACTACGAGAATGTGCAAACGAGTTAAGTAAACCATTATTTTTAATTTTCAAGAAATCCTTGAGTCAAGGTAAACTACCTGATATTTGGAAAAAAGCAAATATTGTCCCCTTATTCAAGAAAGGAAATATAGAAAATCCACCCAACTACCGACCAGTATCATTGACCAGTGTTGTAAGCAAGGTATTAGAAAAGCTTATAAGAAAAGCTTGGGTAAATCATCTAGAAGAACACAGTATGATAACAGAAAGAAAGACAGTTTGGTTTCAGAAAAGGAAAATCATGTGTTACTAATCCGTTGAGCTACTATGACAGAGTAACAAACACAATACAGGAAAGGGAAGGATGGGTGGACAGTATCTATTTAGATTTCAAGAAAGCTTTTGACACAGTACCACACCAAAGACTTTTATGGAAACTGTACCATCAAGGAGGAATTCGAGGCAAACTGTTTTGTTGGATGCAAGACTTTCTCATAAAAAGAGAAATGAGAACAGTACTAAGAGGAAACTACTCATCATGGAAAGAAGTGACTAGTGGAGTACCACAGGGTTCAGTGCTGGCACTAATCATGTTTTTAGTGTATATAAATGATATAAACAGTAACACTGGAAATGAGAGCTATCTGAATATGTTTGCAGATGATGCAAAAATACAAAGGAGAATTACTAACACAGACTCTTGTAAAAAGCTACAAGAAGAATTAAATAAACTTCATGAATGGAGTAGTACATGGCAAATGGAATTCAATGTGGACAAATTTCATGTAATCAAGTTTGGGAAAAGTGGAAAAAGACCTGATTGGGATTATAAGTTAGGAAATAAAACCCTATACACATCAGAAAGAGAGAAAGACCTAGGTGTGATTATCAATAACAGACTATCTCCGGCTGACGACATCAGCGAGAAGGTACGGAACATGTATACACTGCTTGCAAATATGAGAATAGCATTCACATACATAAATGAAGATATGCTAAGAAGGATAATAACATCATTCATTAGACCAATCCTGGAATATGCATTAGTAGTCTGGAGTCCTCATCTCAAAAAACACAGACAAGATTGAAAAAGTTCAAAGGGCCGCTACAAGATGGATACCAAGCTTAAGGGACCTAAGTTACGAAGAAAGACTAAATAACCTGAATCTACCAACACTACAGGACAGAAGGAAAAGAGGTGACATGATAATGCTATATAAGTGCATATCAGGGAAGGAGAAAATAGACATAAATGATTACTTAACATATGGAGAAGCATCAGCAAGAGGACACTGCAAAAAACTGCATAAGAAGAGAGGTGATAAAGACGTAAGAAATTCAGTTTCCCAAACAGAGCAATTGATCAATGGAATGTACTACCGAATGAAATAGTGTGTGCCAAAACAATTCACAAATTTAAGGATATGTACGATAAATATGGTTTAAGATAAGGGACAGTACGAGCTTGACTCATTCCTGTAAAGATACAATTAGGTAAGAACAATTAGGTAAGAAGACACACACACACATATGTATGCACATGGGCAGCAGGTAGGCATTTTTATATTTTATTTATTTCTCTTGTATATTAAAATTATTATTTGAATACTATAATTTTATGTTTTAATTATTGTACGAAAAATTCGTGGATAACCGAAATCGCGTGAAAAAGGTTCGCATGAATTAAGGGCTTATCTATCTATCTATCTATCTATATATATATATATATATATATATATATATATATATATATATATATATATATATATATACATTAGGGTGGCCCAAAAAACAAAGAAACTGTTCACTTCCACAAGGCTATATATGTTCCTTATCATCACTGAAGACACTGTGTGAAAAATTTGATGAACTGCACAATTTTTAAAGGTCACTCCTGATGCCGTAATCCCCCCAAAATGGACTGAAAACACATCAACAGATTTTCAACAAAAAATGAAATACGTACTTTCAGTGTTTCCAAACATAGGCATTCTTTATTTGCCTGCTAAAAGAAACACTGTAAAAACACTAAGTATAGGAATATTGCATCACTTTGGCTTCATCAAAGCAGCTATTGTTGGAACTGACAGTCTTTTCCGGTGGTCAGTGACGAGCTGCGGTGTGAGCTGCTTTTGAATCTCGTCTCTCGTCAGGATAAGGTGACCAGAGTCCCGTTTTTAGCGGGACAGTCCCGCTTTTTGGACGTCTGTCCCGCTTTTCTAATTGTGACTAGAATGTCCCGCTTTTTGAGCAACTTATGGTAAGTGTCCCACTTTTAGAAAATTACTATTACATAAGATAAAGCATGACATTATTCAATGAAAATAGGATGAATTAGAAAAATTAGGCATAAACCTAAACAAATGAAATACCGAATTATTATTATAAAAATCTGTAATACTCACTAGCTGGTAGCTTTGGTCGGCCCATTCACTGTACCGTACGATATGTTCAGAGGTCGCATGAGACGTTAGTATTTGATTAGCAGCCTCAGGGTGAGAGTAATGCAGAGCGGTTGTTGTCACTCACGTAAGTGAATATATATATATATATATATATATATATATATATATATATATATATATATATATATATATGTGCACACGCACACGCAGGGGGGGAGGGGAGATAGTGTCCCGCTTTTAGCTCCAGATAAGTCTGGTCACCTTACGTCAAGACATCATTGTACGACTGGATGAGAGCTACACCTCTTTCGGCATAGTCATTGACAACCTTCAAATGTTTGCACTTGGCCAGAAGCAACATACTGTATACTTAGGGTTTGTCAGCCAAAGGATGGATGATTTCACCACGAACGCCCTGGCATCATCTTGTCTTGTCACAGAGGGTAGGTTGAAGAACTTCAATGAACGTCTGGTGACGTAAGTTGCCGAAGCGTGGTGGTAGAACACATCACCATCGAAACGTCGTACCTGTTTCCAATGAGGAGGATGGTCAAGGTTTTCCACCATAGCCAGCAGTACCAGATGCTCAGAGAAGTACCCCAAATGGTGACACAACAACTTGGCAGATGCCTCCGCCACGACGCGATCAGGGTACTCGTGGAGCAGAGATATTAGCTTCTTGTCGTTGAAAGGGGCCTTCTCTAGATGTGGTGAGTCATGCCAATATCGTGTGTATACGAGCGAGACAAACAGACTTACTCTTGTGACACCAGCTGTCTCCCTTGTCATCAAGTTCATTTGCTTCCTGAATAGAAAAATCTTCAGCGAGTATGTTGCATTTGCCATTCAGCACGCATTGAGCACGGTGCCTCGAGCATGAACTGTCTGCTTATCACCTGGAGAATACATCAAGATCATATGAGAGAACTGTAGTAACTCTCTGTAATCATCTCTTGGGAGCTGGCGGTTCATGGTATCAGTGCAGAACAAAATCATTAGCATAGACCATTGGGCATCCTAAGAAACAACTCGTCTCCAGCAGGATATAAATTAGTTTTATCAATACGTGGCCGAAGTTTTTGGACGTGCTTGACGATTCCCACTACATGTCCATTGGCCCTAGAGAAACATTGAAGACAGCAGACAGCATCAACTCAGATGCATGATGACAGCAGGCGAACCAAATGAACTATTTGTCCAAAGCTTTTTCAATTACACTGCATGCTTCCATCTTCAGGCCTGTGTTAGCTGTGGTTGTATCAAAAACGAGCCCCCGAATCATTGGTTTTAGATTCCATTCATTCAGTGTTTTGATGCATGCATTGCATGCGCTCTCCCAGTACTGCAGTTAATCTTGGGAATCCCAAGAAGTTCCTCTGTCTCACTGCCAGTCACAAAAATGGCAACCTCTGGAAACAGTAAACCGGCAGTGGACCACTACCGGTTTACTGTTTCCAGCGGTATCTGAGAGCAATTACCCATCCCAGTGTAGAAGTGGAATGTCTGGTGTGAAAACAGCCCATCGATCAGATACTTCTTCTTCGTGAGTGGTAGCTCATGCTTGCTGTATAGTATTTCGAGAGTACTACAGACTCCAGGTTGGACCAAGCACTTGTGCGACAGTACCCACAATGAACATGGCTGAACGATTAGGCACTTTGACACGATCAAGCATGACAACTACTTCCTTAGTTACAATGGTTTTCTTAGCTTTACTTTGCTGTCCAATTTGTTTGGATGTCGATGGCTCCTGAAATTCATCCTCAGACTCTGCCGATGAGGAAATGCTACAGCCTTCAGCGTCAATAGAAATAGATGGTACAGTCATTTCCACCTGCTATGCAATGACCTTGCATTTTTCTTTTCGAGCATTGGCATGATCACTTCTGTGTCGCTTACAGGCCTCTTGTTTGCCAAGATTCTATCCACCCCGAACATACTCCTCCTGAAGCGATTCTGTTTCTGTAATCACAGGAACTGATTATCCTCTTCATTTGTCATAGTGGGCAGAGCATCCTCTCGAACAATATCAAACAGTTTTGTGAGTTTTTTCTTGAAGTTTTGCTCTTTGACCCAGTACCCTGATTTCGGTAATGATCTGTTGTTCTTCAGTACTCTTTGTGAAGCTTCTGGGCCTTGCAAATACCCGAGTCTACCCTTTGGGTCAGGATGCACACTTTATCCCAGATCGCCATTACCTTCTCAGTAGTACTCTTAGCATTGCAACTGATTGTAAGACCATTCCGGTGGTGAAACTTGAAGTTCCTGAGGACATCGGTATTAGGTGGCAGGTGAGCACCCAATATAGAAGCCATACTTTTAAACTGCTTCTTGGCATAGGCATGACCTATGAATGGAACCTACTGATAAGCAAAGCTTTATTATAACTACCGATAATAATAATACTTTTATGCAGGGAGATTTGCCAGTTAGGTAGTCTCGTACCTTCGAGACGTTTCTCTTTCCGTAAGTTCCTGTATGCGTCAGAGTTGCCAATTTGCGAGGTGTTTGTGAGCGTAGTTGTTTCGTAAGTTATTCATTAATTTTTCTGCTCTTTTTCTTTATAATGTTTTATTTAAGTGATTCCTTGTTAAATTATTTAAGTTCATATGGTTAATGATTTAGAGTGTTATGTAATGTGAGACAACTCTAGCACGTTTTGATGTCTCTGAGTTGGCAACTGTTGTTTTTATGGAATGTAGATCAGTCTAGAACAATGCAAGCTTATGTAAAATGGGGTAGAGATTATTACAGGTTTAGTCGGTTTTTAGTTCAGTTTGAGTGAAGTTCAGTCAGTTTTGGTGAAGTTTGTGAAGTGTTGCTGGCAAGCATTAAGTGTAATTACTGTCAGTGAAGATTATTTTCGGTACATATGAAAACAGTGTTGTCAAGCATTAAGTGTAATAGCTGTGATGTGTTGTTAAACATTTGGTGTAACTGCAATCATTAAAGTGTGAATAGCTCCAGTGCTTGTGAGAATAGTGAAGAGAAGTTGGAAAGCATTAAGTGGAATTATTTGGAAAATAAAGATAGTGAACTTTAAGGAGCCAGTGTTTATTTTCGCCTCAGCTGATCTTGTGTACTGCACACCAAAAGGCTGACCACAGGAAGAACAACTCACTGGGCAACGTCCTTCCTGTACTGTACTACTGCTGTTGGAGCCTGTGGCAATGTGGGGCCTGGGATGTAACACTGGTGTCAGGAGTGGGAGATTATTATTTCAGGGCTGCAGTGAGTCTAACCTTCGACATGGAAGCAGAAGGTGTGAAGACAAGGTCTCGAGCTGGGTAAGAGGAAGAAATTTCTCTGGCAACAATCGTGAAGCTAAGTCAGGCACAAACTAAAAGAAGAACTCAAAGAAGAACAGAAAGAGCTCAGAAATGAACTCAATGGACAATTACAGGCACAAACTAAGGAAATCAAAGAGTCGATACAGGCACATACTAATGAACCCAAAGAACAATTTCAGGTACAAAGTGTACAACTGAAGCCACAGAGTGAACAACTAGAGGCATAACGTGAAGAACAAAATGAGCGATATGGACAATTTGAAGAGGCATCGGAGGAGCAACAGAGGGAATTGCAATAGACGATGCAGGGACAGCTAGATGCATTCAAGGGGGAAATGAAGGAAGAACAGGAACAATTGAAGGAGGAGGTATACACTGAGCTATGGCAGCAGAAGTATGAGGTAAGCAATAATGTGACTGAGTGCAAACAGCATGTAGACGACCAAGTTGAAGTCAAGTAGTGAGGAAATAATGACAGAGTGCAAACAGCATGTGGACAACCAACTGAAGATTAGTGAGGGAATCGTGATGGAGTGCAGACAGCATGTAGATAACCAGTTGAAGCATGTAGTTGACCAAGTGAAGATAATTAGTGAGAAAATTGAGGATGTAGAAAAATATTGCACTGCTGAGCCTCAGGTTAGTGTACAGAGAGCATATGAAGGGAATGTATCTTGGGAAGCTTACCTACACAGTTTGAGGTACTTGCGAATCAGAATGGTTGGGATGATAAGAAGAGGGCTGCAGAAGACCCAGCACTGAGGAAATGCAGGAGAACCTTGGTGAATGGTGTGCGAGGGGATGGAAGGACAGACGTAGTAGGAATGGGAATCGTAGGAAGGTATGATGCTGTGTTGTAGTGACGGGGTCAGAGTCAGATGGAGAAGACCTGGGGAGGATGCAGATAGAGGGTGCAGATTTGCAACCAGTGCTGGAGTGGCTGCAGCGGAGTGCAGTGGGACCATCATGGGGAGGAGTTTCTAGGTTGGGCCTTGCGACCAGGAGCTGCTGGAGTCAGTGGGACCTTCTTCATTGCAATGGACTTCTGGAGCGTCAGTGGGAGACGCCCAATGGCCTCAGCTAGTGTTGGCAACTAGTGGTTCTGAAGATGAGGTCTGAGATCTTGGATGAGTCCCATAACCAGATCACTAGTGGGCACCTGGGGGTGAAAACAATTCTAAGCCGATTGTGACAAAAGTTCTATTGAATTGGCATGCATCAGGATGTTGAAGAATGGTGTGTGCTGTGTCACGAAGAGGACCACGACTTTCCAGGAGGAGTGGACTGTGTGGCTGAACAAGGACATCGTCGAAAGTGGCATAGAAGAAGACCTGATAAGTTGAAAGATTATTTTGTGTACAGTTGGATGTTTTGTTAGGATTAGGGTTTATATTTGTGTATATTGTGTAGTTTTGTTGGGACGACAAAGAACTAGGGAGGGGGTAGTGTTATGAAGGGAGATTTGCCAGTTAGGCAGTCTTGTACCTTCGAGACGTTTCTCGTACCATAAGTTCCTGTACGAGTCAGAGTTGCCAGTTTGCCTGGTGTTTGTGAGCGTAGTTGTTTCGTAAGTTATTCATTAATTTTTCTGCTTTTTTTTTTATAATGTTTTATTTAAGTGATTGCTTGTTAAATTATCTAATTTAAGTTCGTATGGTTAATGATTTAGAGTGTTATGTAATGTGAGACAACTCTAGCACGTTTTGATGTCTCTGAGTTGGCAACTGTTGTTCTCGTGGAATGTAGATCAGTCTAGAACAATGCAAGCTTATATAAGATGTGGTAGAGATTATTACAGGTTTAGTTGGTTTTCAGTTCAGTTTGAGTGAAGTTCAGTCGGTTTTGTTGAAGTTTGTGAAGTGTTGCTGGCAAGCATTAAGTGTAATTACTGTCAGTGAAGATTATTTTCGGTACTTATAAAAACAGTGTTGTCAAGCATTAAGCGTAATAGATGTGATGTGTTGTTAAACATTAGGTGTAATTGCAATCATTAAAGTGTGTATAGCTCCAGTTCTTTTGAGAATAGTGAAGAGAAGTTGGAAAGCATTAAGTGGAATTATTTGGAAAATAAAGACAGTGAACTTTAAGGAGCCAGTGTTTATTTTCACCTCAGCTGATCTTGTGTACTGCACACCAAAAGGCTGACCATAGGAAGAACAACTCACTGGGCAACATCCTTACTGTGCTGTACTACTGCTGTTGGAGTCTGTGGCAGTATGGGGACTGGGACGTAACAATACTCATTAGAACATTATTTTGATGTATTAGCTTCAATTTGCTCTGCATATCTGGATGCTTATGATCATAAGCTGGATACAATGATTATTACACATTATGTTTGGTATTAGAAATATTCCGTTATTAATAAATCAGATTTTCACCAACAAGTGCCTAGTACATGGAGCATAAAAACCTAATATATCAAAGTAACTTTTTGATAAGTGTCATCACTGGTAGTTATAATAATGATCTAGCTTTTACTTGCCAGATCAGAGTAACTCATTGCTCGATGTCACGACACGCTGGTCAACAAGAGCATACCAATGTATGTCGTATTGTGTGGAAAAATAGTCATCCACTGAGTGACTGAGTGACCACTGAGTCGTTAACAACCTCCCAGCGCGAACTGTGGAGTGGATGTGGTGCTTTTCCGGCCGCGCCAGAGTTTCCAACAGATGGCTCCAGCACGCAACAGTGGTATACGCATGTTACAATAAGTATGTCTACTAACTACTGCTCAAGCTTTGTTCAATGTTTAGTTCGATAGTTGTCGCACTTTTAGGATAGTTACAGGCAGATACAAGCGGGCAGTTATTCGCCCCTGTGTAGATAACAACTCTCATGTGTGGGGAGGCTCCCCACATACAGCTCTTCTCAATAGGGTGGAATCAAAGGCTTTTTATTTCAGTAACTCTTCTCCTCTTACTGGCTCCCTTCAACCTCTGCCTCTTGGCCTCACTCACATACACTCTCCTCGTCAGTCTCTCACCCTCCATCCTCTCCACATGGCCAAACCACCTCAGTGTGTTTCTCCTAACATTTCCTATCACATCCACATCCACACCACAACGCTCCTTTATATTCTCATTTGTCAGCCTTTCTCTCCATGTGACTCCACAGGCTCCTCTCAAATAACTCATTTACACTACTCTCACTCTTGACTTGTGTCCCTTCAGAAACGTCCAAGCTTTACTTCCATACGTTAGAGTTAGTATCACAATACTGTCATGTAGTAACTTCTTACTTCCATGCTCACTTCCCTGTTTCTTATCACTGTTTTCAAGAAGCCAGCAACCTTTCTTCCTTGTTGTACCCTTTCAAGCACTTCACCCTCCAAACTTCCATCCTTACTCATCACACTACCCAAGTAATTAAACGTACTCACATTTTCCATTTCCTCCTCATCTAACCTCACTGTACATTTACTGGCTTCACTCCTCTGGAGGACCATAACTTTACACTTCCCTACATTCACCTTTAGATTCCGTTTCTTACACACTCTCCCAAACTCATCCACCAAGCCTTGCAGCTCCCCTTCGTCTTCACTCAACAACACAGTATCATCTGCAAACAACAGTACAGGGAGTTTCCAAACACTGCCTCTCTCATTAGAGCCACTCCAGCATCCACTGCCCTACCTTGTATCTCTTGTATAACCCCATCCATGTACACATTGAACAACCATGGAGACATGACACAACCCTGTTTCAACCCAACCTTCAAAGAGAAAAATTCACTCAGTTAAATAGCCACACGCACTGCAGCCTTAGCACCCTCATACATACTCTTCACAGCATTCGGCAACTTCCCACCTACTCCATATATTCTTAGTACTTTCCACAATGCTTTTCTATCCGCCCTGTCATATGTTTTCTCCAAATCCATGAAGGCCGCATACAACTTCTTTCCTTTTTGTCTAGAAACTTTTCCACTAAAAATCTAAGAATGAATATCTGATCTATACAACCTCTTCCCTTCCTAAAGCCCCCTGTTTTTCACCAACTAATTCCTCTGTTATTTCCCTAACTCTGTCAATAAGTATCCTAGCATATACTTTTCCTATTACACTAAGAAGACAAATGCCCCTGTGATTATCACACACTTCTTTTTCCCCTTTCCCTTTGTACACTCGGATACCATAGTTTCTAGCCCACCCCGGGCTGAAAATTGTCGAGACCAGTACCGTTACTGAACGGCGGCCCACAGTGATGGTTCATGGGGGTTGTGAGAGGGCAACACAGCCGCGAATATAGTCTGAAGCATTACAGGGATTCAAATTCAACTCACGATCGAGTGTCCTCTCTCTCTCTCTCTCTCTCTCTCTCTCTCTCTGATTGCACTTTATACTATATATTTTGTTTTCATATCACCTTATAACTCGTCATTTACATGATTACATGGTATTCTATATTTTTTCAATATTATATCAAATACTATCTCATTCATTAATATACTGTATTCTCTCATAATGTAAACATAATTCATGTCAATAAAATTCCATTTGTGTGTGTTTTATATATCTATTATACGTTTACCACAATAAATAGTATTATTTACAATAAATTTCCTGCTACCTCAGATAATTTACTCGTCACAAGCCAAAATAATATAACAATTATAGCTGACACTCAACAGCGTCTTCGGGAAATGCATATGCAAATGAAAAGTAAAAACAAAGATCTGACTGCATAAAGACAACTATACTAATGCCATCTACTAATGATTGCACGTATAGATATTGAAAGAATACACAAATACCACCTCCCAAACCCAACAAACTATTTATTTTATGAATTCCCTCAATGCATACAAAACAGGCTCATCTTTACGTCTAAAATTATATATCTTCTTGAAGGCTGCGAAATTATGTATATCCTACATTATTTTAAGTTTGGCCAAAGTAATATATTTTCAATCCTAATTATACTTAGTCTTCTGCTTGCAACTCGAGCATGTTCACCTTTTTAGTAATGCGTCCAACCCCCGGCAGCATCTATTACCTCCTGTAGTCTGCTTTGTAAGGAGTCTACTAAACTACTACACACGTTTGGCCGGTTCCTCAATCCCTCCCACATTTCCGTTGCTTTCCTCTCTACTTCTCTTTTGGTTTTCATTTCAACATGCCACTCCTGAACCATATATGCCCACAAATTTTCTATTGGATTACAGTCCGCCCCTCTAGGCGGCCAATCCAACAAAATTATCTCTGGATGAGAAGCAAACCACCTCCTTGCTACCCTGCATGTGTGGATGGGAGAGAGGTCTTGCACCATATAAATGGGTTGAGGGTAGGGAATGGGATACGCCCGCACCGAAGGGAGGAAGGAGGTTTCGAGAATATTGATATACTGCTTTCCATCCAAATGACCCTCAATGGTTGTTAGCTTTCCTACACCCCCCCCCCCGCCACATCCACCCATGGAGGGATACTGATACACGTCCGCTTCTCGATGTTTCATGGATATTACGGGTTGCATATCGTGATTTTCTTAAACGCCAACACTGTCGGCCAAGAGCTGAGACAGATGAAAAAGTCTTTTCGTCAGTGAAAATCACAGACCTCCAAAAGTCAATTCCATTATTTAAGTAAGCCTGCGCAAATCTTAGTCGAGCTTCTCTGTGAACGTCACTTAACGTCTCTTTGCGTGCAGGAATGAAACAATTAAGGCCGGCTTCCTCAATCGGCGCCTCACAGTGACAGGATGACAGCGTAGCCCCACATTCCGTGTGATATTAACTGCCGTTGTTAGAGGTTGTCTTTCTGCTTCCCTCCGTATTGCATCGTCTTCATCAGGTGTTGTGACACGAGGCTGTCCGAATCTGAGCCTTGTCAACACGTGACCCTCCTCCTTGTTTCTCCTCACCCATAGCCGAACAGTATCTCTAGACATGCCCAGTAGGCGACTTATCTCTCTTATCCCCTTACCAACTTCGTGATAAGCAATAATCTTAGAGCGACGTGTTATCACTTCAGGTCGGTTAGCTCTAGTTCGTGGTGGTCGCAAGCTACGTCGTGGCTGCTGTTCCATACCTAGAATGGCAAATATACATTTAAATTCAGGGCTACTTCATTTTCTGCATTACGTCACACCTAACACGTAGAAACAGGAAATTGAACAATATTGACACACAATACAAGAATATATCTTCGTTACTCCACTGTTGTGGATATACGGAAGCTGGTGGATGTTAAAAGGGAATAGGTATGCATTAGAGTAATAATTCATAATCACATACTTAATGGCATACATCAAAACTACGTGTAACGTATACGATCAAAGTTGTAAGCATACAAACATAATCTCCATAATTATTGTGCAGCGTTAAATAAAATTAAAGGATGTTTTTCATACTTTCTGTCAGTGAGGCTTCAGTAGTCAGAATGATACAGAGGTAACGCAGCAGCCACCAGTACTACAGCTCGGTTCAGGTGGGTTGGGACAGGATTCGAGAACCTCAAATGTTTCACAATCATTTGTGACTATGAGTTGCCCATTCCCACCACCACGCTGAATCATCACTGTGGGCCGCCGTTCAGTAAGGGTACTGGTCTTAACCACTGCCAGAGCTGGGCGGGCTAGAAACTGTGGTATCCGAGTGTACAAGGGAATAATATATATATATATATATATATATATATATATATATATATATATATATATATATATATATATATATATATATATATATATATATATATATATATATATATGTTGAAATGCCAAGGGGAACTGTAGTTATACGGGAGGTGGCTGATGTTACGATGGTTTGGGCATATGGAGAGAATGGATGAAGAGCAACTGGTGAAAAGGATAACTGGTTCGGATGTGAGAGGCGTAAGACTGAGAGGAAAACCACGAACGGGAAGGATGGACAGTGTGAAGAGAGCATTAGATGAGAAGGATGTCTGTAGAGCAAGGAAGAATGGCTACGTGTGACAGGGATGGGTAGAGAGAAATTTTTAATGAATAAATGATGACACGGCCCAGAGGGGATATTCTCTCGCATTTGGTCAGATCAGTTGATCAGGTCGGGTGTGGGTAAGGGGATGAGTCCATTGTGACGTGACAAGAGGAAACCAGCTCTGTTGTCGGCCCTGCTGCGGATTTTGCAGATAGCAGTAAGCAGTTGCCCTTCGTGCTGTGTGGTGCGATAAGGGTCTTTCCTTTCTCCTCTTAGGGCTTAAATTCGAGTAAATGTGTGTGTTTGGATGAGTAAAGTGGGAGTGTGTCGTCCTGTCTCGGCTACCCCCCTTTCTCTGGGCTAAGCATAAAGCCATACATACATTCATATATATATATATATATATATATATATATATATATATATATATATATATATATATATATATATATATATATAAACTGCATATAGATAGATAGATAGATAGATATAGATATAGACAGATAGAAAGATAAGTAGATAAACAGCTAAATATCAGGGGAACATCCACTGAAACCTATTGTTTCCTCAATAACAACTGGTGGGAATAGTTTAACTAAATTCTTGCTTCCTACTGTATGTCCCCCTGGTAATGAGTATAAAATTCCTATTTGACAAGTATTTGCAGATGAAATTTTCTTTGCCACTTCCTACTCAATTTGTTATGGCTAGCTATGATACCGAGTCCCTATTTACTAACGTTCTTTTCGCTGAAACCTTAGACATAATTCTTGATAAGTATAAACCAAGCAATTTTTATCAATTGAATGCAAGTCAGGTTAGACAAATATTAGTTTTTGCCACATCAAAAACATGTTTCCTGTTTAACAATGTTCTTTATATTCAGGTAGATGGTATTAGTTTGGGCTCGTGTCTTGTACATGTTTTTGCCAATGCTTATTTGTGCAATAGGGAGATTTCATGGTTGAACAAATGTCCTCGTGAATTTAGACCAATTTATTTTAGCAAATATGTAGATGATTTATTTCTAATTTTCAACAACGGAGAGGCTCATCTAAAGTTTTTTCATATTAACAAACAGCAATAAATATCAAGATTGCATGTGAATTAGTAAATAATGGAACTATATCATTTTTAGATATGAAAATTGTTAAAATAATGAAGTACTAGTAATATGGGTACATAGAAAATCAACTGTTACAGGTCAAGGCTTAAATTGTATAAGTTTCGTCCTTTGAAATACATAATTAATTCGGTTAGAACCTTACTGAATAGAACATACAACGTTTGGTCAATTTAAAAATTTTTGCATGAAGAATTTTTAAAACTTAAAGACTAGTTTCCGAACAATAATTATCGGATACACATATCTGACAAATATTTAATGTCTTTCCTCAATAACAAATTGACAATAAACCTGTATGCTTTGAGCTAAAAAAAAAAAAAATGTTAAGTATGTTAAAATGCCTTTTAATGGTAAAACTAGCTACCTGCTTCACAAATTAGTACTCAAAGAACTGAAGAACAGTTTGCAATCTGTAAATTTTAGGATTATTCTTACAAATGACTTTAAGATAAAGAATTTCTTTAATCATAATGATAAGGTGCCTACTCCTCTATGTTCAGGTGTCTTTACAAATTTAGTTGTCCAACAACATTTGTCTATCTATCTATCTATCTATTGCCAGACGCCTCAATCCCGTTTGTGGTGGATACAAACAAATCGCCTCCAAGTCGCCCTGTCCCCCGCCATTTCACTGCCCTGCTCCCAACTCACACCCCCCTCTCTCATATACCTCTCCACCCCATCCCTCCATCTCATCCTCGGCCTCCCCCTCCCTCTTCCCCCCTCCACCTCACGCACATACACTCTCTTCGTCAGTCTTTCACCCTCCATCCTCTCCACATGGCCAAACCACCTCAGTGTGTTCCTCATAACTCTTCCTATCACATCCACATCAACACCACAACGCTCCTTTATATTCTCATTCGTCAGCCTATCTCTCCATGTGACTCCACAGGCTCCTCTTAAATAACTCATTTCCACTGCTCTCACTCTTGACTTGTGTCCTTCCAACAACGTCCAAGCTTCACTTCCATACGTTAGAGTTGGTATCACAATACTGTCATGTAGTAACTTTTTCACTTCCATGCTCACTTCCCTGTTTCTTATCACTGCTTTCAAAGAACCAGCAACCTTTCTTCCCTGCTGTACCCTTTCAAGCACTTCATCCTCCAAACCTCCATCCTTACTCATCACACTACCCAAGTACTTAAACGTACTCACATTTTCCAATTCCTCACCATCCAACCTCGCTGTACATTCACTGACTTCACCTCTCTCAAAGACCATCACTTTACTCTTCCCTACATTCACCTTTAGATTCCGTTTCTTACACACTCTCTCAAACTCATCCACCAAGCCTTGCAGCTCCCCTTCATCTTCACTCAGCAACACAGTATCATCTGCAAACAACAGTACAGGGAGTTTCCAAACACTATCCTCTCTCACCAGGGCCACTCCAACATCCACTACCCTATCTTGTACCTCTTTTATTACCCCATCCATGTACAGATTGAACAACCATGGAGACATGAAACATCCCTGTTTCAACCCAACTTTCAAAGAGAAAAATTCACTTAGTTCACCATCCACACGCACTGCAGCCTTCGCACCATCGTACATACTCTTCGCAGCATTCAACAACTTCCCATCTACTCCATATATTCTTAACACTTTCCACAATCCTTGTCTATCATCCCTGTCATATGCTTTCTCCAAATCCATGAAAGCCGCATATAACTTCTTTCCCTTCTCTAGAAACTTTTCCACTAAAGATCTAAGAATGAATATATGATCTACACAACCTCTTACCTTCCTAAAGCCTCCCTGTTCTTCTCCAATTAATTTCTCTGTTCTTTCTCTAACTCTGTCTATAAGTATCCTACCATACACTTTTCCTATTATACTAAGAAGACAAATGCCCCTATGATTACCACACACTTCTTTTTCCCCTTTTCCTTTGTACAAGGAAATAATTATACCTGACTTCCAATCCTCCGGGACTCTACCATCCTCCCAGGCCAATCTGCACATCTTCCACATCCATTCTACAACTATCTCTCCCCCATGCTTCAGCATTTCACCACACACTCCATCAATTCCTGGGGCTTTCCCCGATTTAACTTTCTTCATTGCCTCCACAACTTCTATCCTACTGATTTCTTCCTGTTTTCTCACTTCCCTCCTTCTCCCAGCCATTCCCCAGCCACTTATACTCGCATTACTTCCATCCTCTACGTTCAACAATTCCTTAAAGTGTTCTCTCCATCTGCTCACTTTTTCTCCCTTCTCCATTAGTAATCTACCATTTTTATCTTTCACTCCCCTGCTAACTTCACTTCCACCCTGTCTTATTCTTTTCACCTCTTTCCAGAACATTTTCTTACAGTCCCTCCACTTTACACTCAAATTCCTTCCAAATTCCTCATCCACACTCTTCTTACTTTCTCTTACTAATCTTTTCACCTCTCTCTTTCTTTCTACATATAACTCTCTCTTCCGCCTCTCAACTTCTTCCACGCCCCTATTTCTCATCCATTCATTGTATGCTTTCTTCTTTTGTGCCACAGCCTGTTTCACCTCTTCAGTCCACCACGCTGTTCCTTGCACCCCCCTCCGTCTTCTCTTCCTTCCACACACCACGTCACATGCTGCACATATTTCTTCTGTAAATATCCTACACACACCTTCCACGTCTCCCATCTGCTCCAATTCATATTTGCCCAATCGTTCCTCCACTTCTGTCTTATACTCTGCCTTTTTCTCATCCTCTTCTAACCTTTCCACTCTCCTTGCCACTACTCCTTCCTCTCGTCTTTCCTTTCTTCTATTCCTCCATCTTACTTGAAATCTAATTCTGGCCACCACCAAGTAGTGGTCAGAAAGTCCACTCCCCCATCCTCTATAAACTCTTGCATCCATTACACATCTTCGCATCCTTTCATCCACACACACATAATCAATCATTCCTTTCGTTCAGTTCACCACCCACCCTTCTCATCACTCGCCATGTGTACCTGTGGATCATTTTATGCCTGAAGAGGGTATTGGCTATCACCAAGCCCCTCCCAGCACAAATGTCCACTAATGCACTCCCATTCTCATCAGTCTCGGCAGGCACACCCCACTCACCAACTATTCCATGCACCTTCACATTCCCAACTTAACCAATTTTTCACCAATCAAAAACACTCTCTCATTCCTTCCAAACTTTTCCATGCACACTTCTACATTTGTCCAGAACTCTTCTCTCACTCTTCTAGCACGATCTTGCGTTGGCGCATACACATACACAATCGCCCACATTTGTATTCCAACTTTCAACTTTACCCACACAATCCTAGACCCAACTGATCCATACTGTCTTATGCTCCTCTTCCATCTTTTACTCACAACTATACATACTCCTTCCTTTGCCCTCTCATTCTCATCTACTCCTGCACATATACCCCATCCATACTCCCCTTCTCTGACACTTTCTCCTCTCCATTTTGTTTCAGTTATTCCACATACATCCACTTTCGCACCCTCAAGCACCTGGACAATCTCTCTCTCTTTCACCTCATCATTCGCTCCCCTTACATTCCATGTTCCGATAATCATGTCCTTTGTGCGGTCCTTGGTCGGCATCGTTTGGTCAGTCCTTGTCCGAGGCTTCTTGTTTGTTTTTTTTATTTAGTTGTTTTCCGGGGAGGGGTACTAACCCTCCGCCAACCCTTTTAGTCGCCTTTTACGACAGGCAGGGATACTGGGGGAGTATTCTTGAAAACCCCCCCTACCCCCAGGGGTATATTGAATGTACAAGTTATTCAAAATAAGAATATCTGAACATTTGGGAAAGAGCTTCAGAATAGGACAATAACTGCATCAGATAGCATTTTCATCTGTTAGGGAGCATTCATTAACTCACGACCGCCCTTTCTCGTATAACAATTTTCACGTGGTAACTAAATTCAACAATTCAAATGATGCTATACTATCTATATACTTAGGCTGCTTCCCCCAAGGAAAGGGAGGTAGCCGAGACAGGACGACACACTCCCCATTTACTCATCCATTCAAACACATTCATTCGCATCTTAGCCCAAAGGGGAGAACGGACAGATCTTCACCGCACCACACCGCACAAGGGTCAACTGGGCAATGCAATCAGTGACATCCGCAGCAGGGCCTGACAGCAGAACTGGTTTACCCCTGCCACATCATAATAGACCCATCCCCTTACTCGCACCTGACCTGACTAGCTGATCAGACCAAATGCGGGAGAATATCCCCTCAGGGCTGCGTCATCACTTATTCATTCACAATTTCTCTCCATTTATTTCTGTCACGCACAGCCACTCTTCCTTCCTCAACAGACATCCCTCTCGCATCCAGCGCTCTCTTCACACTGTACATCCATCCTATTCGTGGTCTTCCTCTCAGCCTTACACCTCTCACATCAGATCTAGTTATCTTTTTCACCAATCGCTCATTATCCATTCTCTCCATATGCCCAAACCATCGCAACACCCTCTGCTCAACTCTACCAGCCATCTCCCGAACAACTCCAGTTCTCCTTCGCACTTCATCATTTCGCACCCGATCCATACGCGTCACTCCACACATACTCCTCAGACACCTCATCTCCATTACATTCAAACTTCTCTCTGCTACACCCATATTCCATGTTTCAGCCCCATATAACGCAGTCGGTACCACAACACCCTCATACAACCTTCTCTTTACATCCATTCTAAGCGAACGACATTTAAACACTTTTTTCATTCCTCCCAACACCTTTCCTACTTCATTTATTCTAAACTTCACTACTGCATCTATTCTTCCATCCACAGCAACATGTGACCCTAGATATTTAAAACAATCTACTTCCTCAAGGAACTCACCATTCAAAACTATATTCATCCCCCTACCATCTATCAACCTCGTATAGTGAAGTGTATGCTATACTAGAAGAAGAATTACTAATAGATAAGTATACAACCGACATTGATGTAGCTAATAATACATAATGATTTTTTATTCGAACAAATATTTTTTTTTTTTTTTTTCGGTTTGTTTGCTTCACTTTGGGGGGTTTGAGTTAAATGTTCGAACTTACTGTACAGGTGTTGTTTCAGTTGGGGGTTTCAGCAAGTTACTTGGGTCTACCTTGAGAGGTTCCTGGTATTTCTCTTTGTGCTTTTATACTGGGAGGAGGGTTGTTTTTTTCTGGTTAATTATTTCTCAAAAAAAAAAAAAAAAGTCCTTGTTTCAATTAATTATTGTCATTGCTGACAGTAAAGAACAACTTTAGTACCTGACGGTAGCCTTAGGAGGGCCGAAATTTCGTATTTATGTCTGAAGAGTATTTGCCTCATTACCTATATCTATATCTATATACCAATATACCTGTATATCTATATCTATGTATATCTATCTGTCTATATTATCTGTAGCTATCTATTTATCTGTCTGTCTGTCTGTCTGTCTGTCTGTCTGTCTGTCTGTCTGTCTGTCTGTCTGTCTCTCTCTCTCTCTCTCTCTCTGCATGTGTGTGTGTGTGTGTGTGTGTGTGTGTGTGTGTGTGTGTGTGTGTGTGTGTGTGTGTGTGTGTGTATTGTTCAAACCAAAGACTGTTCAAGGTTGTTGTTTCTGACGTATCTTCTTCACCTCGGTTTTAGAGTATCTGTTATCACCACACACACACACACACACACACACACACACACACACACACACACACACACACACACACACACACACACACACACACACACACACACACACACTCGTCTCACTGAACTTTGTGTCTTTCATTTACTTATCATGAATGACCTTATGAATGTATGTGTTTTAATGGTATTTTTGTGTACTGTATGAAGGTAACATTCTGCAGGGTGCCAACCCACTTGAGATTACAAGGGAATGAATGTCACGATGAACTGTTCAAGACAGCGTCAAGCCTTGCTGCCAATATCAGGCCTCCTCCCTTCAATATATACTTCCCAATGATTAGGCATGCTGTACAGACCTCCTGGCAGAAGGTTCATGACATACTTGCTGTTCCAAGCAAGCTGTGCCAGGTGCTGACGGCAGTATGATCACGGGAACATACTTCAACGCCTCTAAGCTGGGAGACCACCGCAGCCCGCCTTGAAATGAGTCAGACATGTCTTACACATTGCCTTCTGCAAGAGAGACCTTCTCCTTAGTGTAATGTCTGTCTGGTTCTTTTGTTGGTAAGGAGCTGATTGACCAGCTCGGAGATGTTATCTATCCAGGTTTTATTGCAGAAGACCGGTATTACTGGTATGTTTTCTTTCCTATGCTTTGCTTCATGGGGGGAGGGGGAGCGAATGGTGGCAGAAGACAACTCTTTTATTTAGGAAGTAGGCTTCCTAAGTAAGTTGTAAAACTTTAATGAGTGAGATTTTAGATTGTCGGGCGAGCTTGTGTCAGGACTCCATATTATAAATACAAATCATAACAGATAGCATGATAAATAGATAGGCAGATAGAAGCATCAAGCCAGTGGATGAGATAGGTAATGTGTCAGAGAGAATCGAGCAAAGGTAAACAGGCTTGCACATTCTTAACTGGAGGAATGCTGATATGCACACGAACAGCGCCTCGTGACCATACACAAACATACACACATACACACACACCGGCTTCTAGAAGCTTCCACGACAGGTAGTAGGGAGAAGGAGGCTAGCAACATGGGTGAGAGGGTGGAAGAGAGAGAGAGAGAGAGAGAGAGAGAGAGAGAGAGAGAGAGAGAGAGAGAGAGAGAGAGAGAGAGTGAGACAGGGAGGTAGCTCACGGGACTCTACTTTATACTTCACTCGTGTGTGGGAGACTTTGTTAATATTTCCAAGACAAATAAAAATAGTCCCATACTAATCTTTACCTCTCCTGTCATTGCATGACAAAAAGGAACGAAGATTATCTACTTACAAAACTACTCACTTATAACAACGGCTCGTCCACGAGTGTAATATATGTATACCTGATCTACAAAACACACTACAAGAAGCTACAAAGTTTATGCAAGATATGGCGGCAGCGAACGTACGAACCTCGTCTACGAATCTACAGTGAATTTCCACAAAAGCAGGCGAGACTCTAACCAAGATTAGCTTCAGTTCTACAGTGAATTCCTACAAAATACAAGCTACAAGCCTATGAGTCTACGAGTCTACAAGCCTACGAGCCTACAAGCCTACAAGTCTACAAGCCTACGAGTCTACGAGTGTACAGTTGATTCTGCATTATCAAGACTGAAAACAACCAATACCTCTTACAACCAAGAACTCATAACCAGCTCCTGACAGTATTCTCTCCAACCCCCCCTCCGTCTCCCCGATCATCATGCTGATGTAGAAGTGAAGAGGTCACACGACGCCTTGCCAGTAGTTTAACAAATTATTGATACAAACAATCTTCCAATTTCTATGACGAACCAACGAACTACAACCATTTACGATCAACTACAAGTAACAAGTATACAAGTCGTCTGTATAATCTTCTACACGCACCTACAAGCAGCAACATTCTTCATCCCACAACGAGTAAATCACAAGAAAAAAGGACCGAGAATACATCGAGAAAGAAAAACAAAACAAGCAAACAAAGAGCGAGACACGACTCACAACTCACAACCACCTGACCTCACCCTCCTCTCTGTTACCTCCACCCAACCTCCACCGCTGACGCAGGAGTGAGAGAAGGTCAAGACGACGCGGCAAATACCGAGCTCATATTCGCAACTCATCTTACTCACTCATCTTCATTCAAGTTACTCATCGCTACTCATTTACTCACCACAGCTACCAGTGTGGGAAGTCGACGTCACCATGCGTGTTTGCTGAGACGACGTCACGTCAATCAACTCGTGTGTGACACCACCACTCACCACCACTCACACCATTCCCACCACGGTAAAAATGAGTGAGTTACATAGTTACTTCATTTATACAATACACAGTGATAGACAAAAAACGTCTGCACAAACATATAAAACATGCTGTATAGTTACAATTTAAATACGTATACCTACTTCAATTATCTTCATAATTCAATCATTAAATACTTGCACCAACAATAAATATTCTACACTGTATATATTCATTCATTTATTATAGCATTTATTTACTACCAACGAGTGTTACCATTTATACCTGCATAAAATACGTGTTTCATACATACAGCTATACATTATTACATCTACAAAGTAATAAAGAAAATATACTTTCACAGCTGCTCAGTGAGCGACCAAAAGAACTGTATTAAACATTTATTAATTAAAGCTACCTAGTGGAAACAGACCAATAAGTTACAAGAAAAAAAAAATGGCCAACACTAATGGCGTTAGCAAGAATGAACATCTTCCACACAATCGTGAAGACAAAGATTTCCACACAGTGCTGACACATATTGCCCACGATAGGTACAAGTGAACAACAAGTCAGTGTATATAGTTATTTCTGTATATAGTATATAGAGTTAATACTGTATATAGTGTATATATATTTTTTATATAAAATAACAAAATATGGGGCTATATAATATAATTTTCAGTATTTTCTGCGCAATGTAAACTAAACCTTAAAAAGGGTCCCAAGGGAATTAGCCAGCAATTATGCAACCTCGAACAACACCGAAAAAGCGTAGACAAACGAAGAAAAACAAACTATAGAAAATCAATACATACAAAAAAAAAAAAAAATACAGTAAGATCACATAACAAACAAATGAAAATAAGCGTAAGTGTTACTACAAATGCCAAAATACCACATAAACTCCTTCTATAAGTGAAACAAAAAGCAAACTGTTGTCTTCACGAGCCGGTGGCATGGCACATCATCACTATCATCGACCGCAGCATGACCAGATTCCATGTCAGGACTACAGTTATTACAATTATGTAACGACAAACGATTGCATTATGTTACATTTGCTACAATTATGTAACTACAAACAATATGTAACAATTTGCTAAAAATAATTTCATCTGTACTAAGTGCTCTCAATTCTCTAACTCGAATTCTTCCCGCTTCTTCTGGGACCTTGCCAAAAACCTTTCTAACAACTTTACCTCATCATCCTTCCCTCCTCTTTTCTACTCTGATGGCTCTGTAGCTATTTCTTCTACTGATAAAGCAGATCTCTTCGCTCAGACTTTCTCCTCCAAATCCACCTTAGACGATTCCGGTGCTGTTCCTCCATCACTTCCCCCCTCTGATTTCTTCATGGCTGACATTAAAATTTCTTCAGCTGATGTATTTTCTGCTGTCACAGGCCTCAATACTAATAAGGAATATGGGCCTGATGGAGTCCCTCCTGTTGTTCTCAAGAACTGTGCATCTGTGCTTACACCCTGCCTAGGCAAACTCTTTCACCTTTGTCTGTCAACTTGTACCTTTCCTTCTTGCTGGAAGTTTGCTGTCATTCAGCCAGTCCCAAAGAAGGGTGACCATTCCCAACCCTCTAACTATCGTCCAATTGCTTTAACATCCTGTATCTCAAAAGTTTTCGAGTCTGTTCTTAATAGAAAAATTTTAAAGCATCTTTCCTACCACAACCTTCTTTCTGATCGTCAGTATGGGTTCCGTCAGGGACGCTCCACCGGCGATCTTCTCACCTACCTTTCAGACTCCTGGTCATCCTCCTTTCGGGACTTTGGCGAAAGCTTTGTCATTGCACTTGACATCTCTAAGGTTTTCGATCGAGTCTGGCATAAATCTTTAATTTCCAAACTGCCCTCTTACGGTTTCTATCCTTCTATCTGTGCCTTCATCTCTAGCTTCCTTTCTGGTCGTTCTATAGCCGCTGTTGTAGACGGCCATCGTACTTCTCTTAGATCTATTAACAGTGGTGTTCCTCAGGGCTCTGTCCTATCACCAACTCTCTTCCTTTTATTCATCAATGACCTTCTAAGCTGTACATCTAACCCTATCCACTCATACGCTGATGATTCCACCCTTCACCTTTCCATTCGATTCCCGCAACGTCCATCTCAGCAGTTACTTCAACAAACAAGGGATGAGGCTATGGCACACCTAATGTCTGACTTGGCTCATATCTCTAACTGGGGTAAAAACAATCTTGTTGTTTTTAATGCATCAAAGACTCAGCTTTTGCGCCTATCAACCCGACAAAATCTTCCACAGGTATACCCACTAATGTTTGATAATATTCAGCTTAATCCTGCATCATCCTTGAACATGCTTGGGGTTTCATTTACTCGGGACTTGTCTTGGAAAGATCATATTACATCTCTTGTAAAATCTGCTTCCAAGAGATTGGGTGTGCTAAGCCGACTCCGTTCCTTCTTTACCCCTGCAGAATTGTTGACTCTATACACGGGTTTTATCCACCCGTGTGTGGAGTACAACTCTAATGTGTGGGGAGGCTCCCCACATACAGCTCTTCTCAATAGGGTGGAGTCAAAGGCTTTTCGCCTCATTAACTCTCCTCCTCTTACTGACTCCCTTCAACCTTTGTCTCTTCGCCACACTGTTGCATTATCTCTTTTCTATCGGTACTTCAATGGTCACTGCTCCTCTGAACTGTCTGCATGCATTCCTCCACTCCTAAGACGGGCACGTAGCACCCGTCTAGCAGCAAACTCTCATCCCTTTTCTGTCCAACTCTCTAATGCAAGAGTCAACCGTTACTCCCAGTCCTTCATTTATGCAACAGATCAACTCTGGAACTGTCTCCCTCTGTCTATATTGCCTACTTCCTATGATCTCCAGTTTTTCAAACGCAGTGTGTCCAGGCATCTGGAAATGATCGGATCTTGAATTTGGCTCTCTCTTACATTGTGTTTTTCTTGGAAGGAATAGTTTTGCAGGCTCGTTGCCTTTGGTTCCTTCTTCCTCACATAAAAAAAAAAAAAATGTAACGACAAACGATTGCATTATGTTACACTTGCTACAAATATGTAACTACAAACAATATATAACAATTATGTAACGACAAACGATTGCATTATGTTACACTTGCTACAAATATGTAACTACAAACAATATGTAACAATTATGTAACGACAAACGATTGCATTATGTTACACTTGCTACAATTATATAACTACAAACGATATGTAACAGTTCATACAATGTTAGTTATGCATTACCACAATGTTACCACAATATTATGTAACAATTCATACAATGTTACAATCATGTATTACTACATTGTTTCTGCAATATTATGTAACAGTTTATACAATGTTACAATTATGTATTACTACAGTGTTATTACAATGTAACAATTACAATACAATATGTAACAATTCCTAAAATGTTACAATAATGCATTACCACAATGTTACTACAAAATTATGTAACAGTTCATACAATGTCACAGTTATGTATTACTACAATGTTACTACAATATTATGTAACAAGTCATACAATTTTACCACAATTCTGTATTACCAGAATCATCATAGAGTACAAGTTAGGTGAAATATCAGACATTACTAAAGGGAGAACTCCATATGTAATGTACTGACCTAGCAGTATTACCATTGTACAATTATATGTGTATGTCTATTATACATACACATCTTACAAAATGTCATACAATAACCAATTTAACCATACTGTATTTGTTCAGTTATGTATACAACTTGTTTAGCATATAATATTACTGAACCATTACAATATTAACATGAATGTTATATGTATACAATATTATAATCAATATTATGTAATAATAGATTAGCATATGTCAATGATGACTACTGTCGGAGACCGCCAGTGGCGCGACCGAGTTATATCAGGACTCCATATTATAAATACAAATCATAATAGATAGCATGATAAATAGATAAATAGATAGACAGGTAGAAGCATCAAGCCAGGGGATGAGATAGGTACTGTGTCAGCGAGAATCGAGCTAAGGTAAACAGGCTTGCACACTCTTAACTGAAGGAATGCTGATATGCACACGAACAGTGCCTCGTGACCATAGCACACATACACACACACACACACACCGGCTTCTAGAAGCTTCACATCAGTATTTTCCACGCGACACGACCCCTGCTAAAATAGGAATTTAGGAAGCAGAGCTCAGAAGGAGGTTAGCCTTAGAATCGACAGGTGGTGGAGAGAAGGAGACTGGCAGTAGGACCGGCAGGAAGTGGAGAGAGTGAATAAGAAGAGGGGTCCAACTAGACTTACTTACTATATTAAGTCTCTGTATAATACATATGCTGCTCAACTTAGACTTTCTCTGAAGATAATAAATCAAGATAAACTCCCTGTATTCATCTTTAACTCCTCTTGCTCTTCAATTAACTCAAGACTCACTCATTACAACAACTCAGAGTTACATATATAAAAATGTTGGCTACCTTTTTTTAAATCTTGCTATAAGGCATCAACCACAACTGATCTTATACTGCCAGGATCAAAATCTTTAACCAGTCAATAAATTAGTTAATCTATATGGGTTTCGGAATGGTTCAAAACAGCTACTGATGGCAGATGTACAGATTTCTAAAATTAGAAGTCCTTCAACTTCAGCAGGTTCAGTAGTCGCCTCGACCTAGTGCTTCCCTGTTCCGCACTGTAAGGAACAGGACTTTAGTGACAGTCTCAGTACTACAGACATTCACACGCGACTCACCCTTAAGTTAGGCCACATTGGCACATGTGGCGACATTGTTTGGCGTCGGTCTGGCGTCGGTTTTACCAACTTTGTGACGTTCCTACGATCGGCCATTTAACACAAGATACTCAGCTGATATGACTTGTAACATCGGCACCGTTAATTCCAGACACTAGGAGCCGTGTTCCGACAGTTTAGGACGCCTTCTAGCACCTCTAACATAGCAATAAATTTACATATGACACATCATTAATTTCTGGTTTGTTGTTTATATAATTTGTGTATCAGTAAAGTTTATACCAATGAAATGCAAAAGAATATGAACGTGCCAGTAACAATATACAAGAGAATGCGGGAATAACCTGGCAAGAAAGGGACATTAAGGAACGTTCATAGAAAGCGAAGGTACTGCGTTAGGGCTGTCGGGGCATCATATGCATAACAACTAATGCAGATATTGCCTCAGTGCCACGTAACTACCAAGGAAATCTTGCACCTCCTGGAACTACATTCCCCTCAAATGGTGACGTGAGCGTCTCTCTCTCTCTCTCTCTCTCTCTCTCTCTCTCTCCAATTCAAGAACTAGGTACTCTTACGTAGGAAGTACAATCAGCTGTACCAGTTTGGAGAAATACTTAATAACCTCACTGCTGCAATATAGTGTGTACAAGTAGAGAAGAAAGTGCTGCAGAAGCTTTTAGATTATAGAAAGTGGTAGTTCTGGTTGTTGTGTACAGTCTCATTTGGTAAGTGCAATGCAGTTCAGGTGGCCGATGGCGGGCCCATATTTGGCTCGGTCCTCCCAAAGGGAGGTAAATCTAAACAACAGGTGGCCGACCATGATGTGCATATCGCAAGGCTTGAGAGAATTTAGTCATGAAGTATTAAGCTGATCCCATCCAGGCACATGAGATACCAGAAACTGCTGCAAATACTGGTCTTCATTGAGTTAGAGACTAGGCACTTGTGCGGACAGCTTTTTGTTATTATTAAAATCCTTCATGGATTTGGAAAACTTCGTCTATCAGATTGTTTTTAGTTCCAGTACCAGCTCCCCCGGGAATCAGAGATGAAATTTGATATGAATAATTCCCAATATGATACGCTGGGTGACGTCTCCACGTATAGTCGCCAGCAGAACATCACTTCAGATTTCCTAGTAAGATATGAGCCTGTGGTGTGGTAACTCCGTATGGCAAGATGATGGATATTCTTTAAACAGCAAAATATATCATTATTTCACTGAATGGCTTCAATTAAATTTCCTTCATGTGACGGACTAGCAAACTCATACCATAAACAGATGCTTGATGCAAATTCCTGCTATCAACTGTGAAAGATCTGCTACGGCTTTTAGCGCGTACCAGCAGATGTTGTCAGTTACTTGACAAAGCAATTCAAGGCACGATATTCGCACAAACTCATTTAGTGTAAAACTAAATGTTTTCTTCTATCTATCTATCTATTGCCAGACGCCTCAATCCCGTTTGGGGTGGCCACAAACAAATCGCCTCCAAGTCGCCCTGTCCCCCGCCATTTCACTGCCCTGCTCCCAACTCACACCCCCCTCTCTCATATACCTCTCCACCCCATCCCTCCATCTCATCCTTCTTTCCTACAAAATATCATGGTCTGGCTCTCTTCCTTCGGGTTAGGTGCATTTCTTTCTGTATGCCTGTGCTGTGGGTGGGAAAGGTCGGAGGGAGTCTTCACACACACACACACACACACACACACACACACACACACACACACACACACACACACACACACACACACACAAATAACCACCATCTGCCCCCTCCCCCCTACATGAACAATGCTTCCTTAGGGCACGAACTACCGGTAGTTGTCGGGCGATCAATTGCATCCATCGATTAACCCCGCCACGACCATCCCCTCATTACCCCTCCTTCCCTCACCCCTTTCCTTTCTTCCCTCTCCTAAACGCCATCTTCCAACCTTTTTCACATTCCCTACGAATCTTTTCCTTTTGTCATTCCCCCTACACCCTTTCACCAGCTCTTCAATCTCCCAACATCCCCTTCCCCCCTCTTTACTCTCCCTATTCCCCATTCTCCCGTCTCACTGTCCCTACACCCCCCTCCCCCTCTCCATTCTGCATGCACCCTTCCCAGTCTTCACTCTCAAAAGGTAGCCCTAAGGAGGTTAGGAGGAGGGTAGGACAGATACATGGCACAGGCGGTGAAACAGAAGATAGTTGAAGTAGACAGAGATCTATGGTGCAGGCTTCTTCATCCCTTTCCCTCTCTCTTCATTCCCCCATTCCCCTTTTTCATCCTCCATGCCCTACTCCCCCCCTCCCTTCTGAACTTTTATCCCCCAGATCTCTCCCTTCGGACCTCCTGTCACGAAACTAAATGTACAGTCTTCGACAAAAGTTCGCTTACTACTCCACTGCGTCACATTTAAAGCAATCCCGTCACTTTCCTGCCTGACACATTAAATAAAAGAGAATCATCTACAAGGAGAGAAAGACACTCTGCTTCTCTCAGCTTAGAAATACTGGCCAGGAGATGAATGTGGGAAGAAGTGAAATATTAGATGATCATTTGTCCCCGGCTGTTCTTGTTATCCCCTCCAGCCTACTTTCCCTCGTCTTCATATTTTCCTCAACTTTATCATTGCATCATTTTGATCCGCTCCTATTGTCTGTCTGTATTGTCCTGTCTGTCATATTGAAGTACCAATACCTCTTTTTTAATCGTTTTTCTGTACAGTTTTAACATTTTTCTACGACGACGTATTTGTCTTCATTTTTTTTTCCTGTCACCAGAGTATTTTACTAATCTTAGAGACAGTGACCAAAAGAAAAATGCGTAAACAGGGAAGAAAAATTGGGAATGAGCAGAAGCAATGTTGGAAAGTGGGGAGGAGTGTTTAGGAGCATACAAGGGTGAATAAAAGGAGAAAGAAGGAAATGAGAGGGCGTGAAGTGAGGGAAGAAAAAGGCCTATGAATGTAGAGAAAGGGTAACTGGAGGAGGAGAAAAGGGAAAGTGTAGGAGGAACGGAGGTTAAAGGACGAAAGTGTACGAAGTTTGAGTGGGTGATACAATATGCAGAATGGGGAAAAACGACCATCAGAGAGAGATATTACGCTTAAAAGATAAGGATGATGACTGAGATGGAGATGAGGATGAAGACGCGAAAGAAAGGTGATATGAATGATATTACACTCAAAAGATGAGGCTGATGACCGAGGAGGTGAGGACAAAGGCGTTAGACTTGGAGAATGGTGATGTGAGAATGATGACTAAGAAGGAGGTGAGGACGAATGAGTGAGACAATGGTGATACGATGTGTGTCGCAAATGACAAATTAGATAAGGACAGAATATTTAATTTCAACAGATAAAGCATGATATTAAATGACAATGGATGAAACACGAAAAGATAGGTAGAATAGATTATGTATACAGTAGTTCCACAGATTAAAGGGCTGATGCAGTGGCGTACCTGAGAGGGTGGGCGGGGGGGGGGGGCTGTTTGAAACAACCCCCCGGGCCCCCATTTGATGGGGGGGGGCCCCCCAGAAAAGATAAAAAATTCATAAGCTCTTTTATTAATAATTAAAAGTACATATATTTATTGTCCCGACAATCCCGGCTGAGTTATTAGATAAGTTTTGAGAATGAGGGGGGCTAGGTTCTTAGCGGGGATCCCCTCCAGGAAGGGGGCCCCGCAAAGAACCTAGCCCCCCGGGCCCCCAAATCTCTAGGTACGCCCCTGGGCTAATGTTTGTGGCGAGACGAGCTGTAAAAGAGAATGTGGTAAAAGCGAGTCTCATAACAGCAATTTGAAGTCTGTGTCTATATCCTTGGCCCATTGCCATGGGTACACAGCACCCGACTAATTACACACTCACCCTTTATCCGTCTCTGCTGCAAAATGTAACTTGTAATCTCACTATTCACGAACACAACTATGCCTTTGGGACCGATTTCATCTGACTGCTTTTCCCTCAGCCTTTGACGTCCTGTCTTTCGAATGCAACGCTCCCAGACATTTAAATATGAACAATTCTTGGTTCTGGCTTGTATTTACCAGTACAGTACTTAGTTTTCTCTGAAAGGTATAATTTCGACAGCTTGGAACGTTGTTGGTTTGAATCTTTTCACATAAAAATTAGTGAACCTAATTGAACTATCGCATGTGACTCAACGGAAGACTATCTTAATATACACAGATCTGATATTATTAAACCACTAGATTACATTAATATATTATAAAGGATGTGCTATATATTCTCACATTTATTCAATGATGTCTGAGGCCGTTTTATCTGATAGTTCTCCTCGATAAAAATGTACTTTTTAAAATCATAATTTTACCCCAGAGCAAACAAGTGTCCTGCGGTGCACATGATAGCAAAGAAGTTGGATGGATGGTTGATTAAGAATTTTGAAATTTTAAGTGTGCATTAATGTTAGCTATAGCAAACTCTTTTATCTAATTAATTCCTCGATTTCATTACTTAATGTTAATATCTTGCTACTATGAAACGGTTTTAGTCAACTTAAGAGAGCATCCAAGTAGTGAAACAGTTAAGAGTTACCCATTGGTACTGCAGTTCTCTAGTGTTCAGTCACACAGTATTCTAGTGAGTCCATTTAGTCTTGGTAGCAGGACTCACCTCAGAGATTATCTCCCATACTAAGTGCACCAAACTTTTGCATTGGGACTCCACAACTGGTTGCAGATCCTGATCCTCCAGCTGCTGCTTTTCCATATCAGTTTCAAGGTTTTCCGACTCCACTACAGTACGGCAATATTTCATCATGCTCCCTTCTATGTGCCTGCAATGCTGACACTTTAGAGGGCATGGTCTCAGGCTCAAGCTGTTGGCATATCCATGCATTCTTTCAAGTCGGTGAACAATCGCGTAGTTATACTCCTCCAGTTTTCAATCCACTGGGATAGCTGTCCTTTAGGGTTCTGGGACTACAGCCACCTCAGAGCAGCAGGATCAGAGTGGATTATGAAGCTTGACCAGTACCAGTAATGTGCTCTTTGTGAGCACGTGACGAGAGAGTGTGCATCATGTCATCGCGATTTCCCACTGATATATCAGTTGCAGGGTGAAAGTAAGAAACAAGGCGTTTCCTCTGGATGATTTCGATAATATTCGGCTGTTGATTAAATTTAGATTTGCTCATTCAAAATTGTGGAGCACATTTTATGAAGGAAAGAAAACCAAAGTTCTTAATATAGCTCAGGGTTTCTCTGAGCAACATAGGTTCCAATGGTATGCGAGTGATGGTGTAAAGTGAGGCGCCATAGAATTCATCACACGTACAGGGTGATCCCCCAAAAAACTCCCACATTTGAAAAGGCTGTAGCACTGGCAGTAGTGAGGCGGGAGGGGCAGGGCTAGGTTCTGTTGGTAGCCCAACCCCAACCATCCTCAGTTGCCAACACGGCGTGGTCGGGAGTACACCGTGCATTCACTGTCAAAGCGTTCTTTACAAACAATTGTTCCGTGATCGCCGTGCAGAGGGCCTTTCGAAGACGTTTCAGTATTCCACAGAACCAAAACATTCCAGATTGGAAAACCATCTTGCAGTGGGTTGAGAATTTCAGGGCAACAGGCTCAGCTTTAAAAAGAAAATCACCTGGTCGACCTAGGAGTGCTCATATGCCTGAGAATATCAAAGCATTGAGGTGATCTGTTGTGCAGTGTCCGAGACATTCTGCGTGGAAGCATGCTTTAGCTGTAGGGATATCCCGGGAAACTGCAAGGAGAATCTTACACAAAGACCTTCACTTCCCTCTATACAAAACGATGGTTGTGCTATGGCACACACAGCTCCAAGATCATTGCAAGTGCTGAGGGAAATGTTTCCAGATTGGGTGATCTCGTTGAGTGGCGATGTTGGGTGGCTGGCCCATTCCCCTGACCTCGCCCCTTGTGAATTTTTTCTGTGGGGCTGCCTTAAATCACGAGTGTATACTCATCGACCCCAAAGTCTTGAAGCCCTTAAGGTTGCTATTCAGCAGGAGATAGCCGGTTTCACCCGACATGACCCGTTGAGCCATGGCAGCCTTCAGAAATCGCCTCCAAGCGTGTATAGACAATGATGGCCACCATTTGGAGGATGTCATCTTTAAAACATGATTAATAAAAACTGTATTGAATGAAGTTTCATGTGTGCAAATAATAATTTGATTATCTTTAACCATTTTTTTTTTCATTTACCTTTTAAATGTGGAAGGTTTTTCTGGGTCACCCTGTACAATACAAAATTCTTAAAACCCACTGCCGACCTGCTGTGTCGACGAAACTGAAATGATAAAGGCTTTGCTATTCATGAGAAGACAAAAGTCAGAAATGGGATATTTCCACTGGCGATTTCACGATCAAAACAGCAAAAACTTTAATGTAAAATTATAGGCGGAATCTCCTACATTTAATTGGTTGAGTTGATGCCAAAAAATACAGTGTAATGAAGGAAAATCTTTCTAAAATTGATTTCGTAGTTGAGGCGTTCACCAATTACAGCCAAACACTCTCTTAAAAAAATTAACTCCAAGGGGTTCCTTTGCCTTCATGGGTGACTTTTTAACTCATAACAAAATTTTTCAAATGATTGTACCATATGCAGGAAGCAGGAAGCATATATACTCTGTTTCTCACAGGAGTAAAGTTGTTAGCTTCTGCTTAGCTTGACGTTCGGATTGGGCTGGTCTGGGTCGGACTGGGTCAGGACGAATTGGGCTAGACCATTCACTTTCAGACTTAATTGAGAGTGAACATTGCTCATTCACTTCGCTCACTCGCCACAAACATTTAAGGGTGGAAGTAGCCGAGGATCCTCATTTTTGCTAGAAGTCCTCCCGAGTAAAACAGTAGTTCTTCATTGTGTTGACCTTCCTGTTGTAGTAAGCCACCAATTCCTCTGTACTATCAACTTCCTGGGAGAGCACAGCACTAACCTCAACATCACTGGCATTGCAATCCAAGATGAAATTTCTGAAGGGATCCAGATACTTAAGCAGCAGTGTAGTGCTCAAAGCTTCTTTCAGCTGCCTGTAGGAGTCCTCAGCTGACTCACCCCAATGAAAACTTATGCCTCTTTTTCGTGAACCAGTGTAGTGGTGCTGCAGTGGTGGTAAAGGACTTCACAAGCTCGTGATAGTAGGAGCACAAAGCTTGAAAACTCTGAAGGTCCCTTACGCTGGTTGGCACCAGCCAATACCTCACGGCACCTGCCTTCTCAGGGTCATTGTGCACTGCTGACTCACTCATGATTTGGCCGAGATACTGGACTTCCTTCTGGAACAGGCAACACTTCTTGGAACTAATCTTAAGGTGTGCAGCCTTGAATCGATCTAAGATTTTGGACAGCCTCTCCAATTCTTGCTCGAAGGTCTTTAAAACAAACAAACAAACAAAACAATCACATCATGCAGGTAGATCAGGGCTATCTTCTGGTTAGTTCTTCCATTAGCCATTCCATCAGATGTTTGAAGGTGGCTGGAGCGTTACACAACCCAACGTCCCTGGCGTTATACAAAAGTTATCTTGTGCATATCTATGTCTACCATCTTGACATGGCCATACCCCAACTTCAGGTTCAGTGTTGAGAACCACATTTCTCCAACCAGGACATCATGGGTATCATCCATCCTTGGCAGATGGAAGGAATTCTTGACAGTGACGTCACTTGGGCCTAGTAGTTCACACAACACCTGCAGGAACCATGCCTCTACTTCTTCACCAAGATAACCGCAGATGCTCATGGACTGTTGGATCTTTCATTTAGACCCTGTCAGTGTAGATCTTCCATCACCTTCTCCATCTCCAGGCAGCAGGCTGGAGCTATCCTTCGAAGGGCTTGTTTTATCAGTCGATGATCACTCATGTCAATGTGGAGTTCCACCAGGTCAGTGCATCCCAGGTCCTGGTTTCCTGTTGAAAATACATTGACATACTCCACCACGAGCCTCTTCACCTGCTCCATCTGTGACTTCTGTAGACATTGGGCCTCTCAGGAAACAGATCCTGTGAATATTCGGGTGGTTCTTCCTGGGGTTTAACCATTCACCTCTTGCATGCACTGCTTGGTGGCTCCTGATCGACTTCTTGGCACAACCCCACAACTGTGCCCTTATGTATCTGCTTAGAATAAAGGGAAGAGCGATGACAGGTAATTCCTCTGTTCTAGGATCAACATCACTCCTGCTATCATTCCATGGGTCCAGTGCTCCACCAGTCCCAGGAAAATGTGCAGCATGCCATTGACTTTGCAGGGCAGCAGCATCTCTGACTTTGGAGAGAAAACTGTTGTCTCTCTGGTCATCACTAGTAGAATTTCATCCCCCACAATCCTCAGCAGAACAGACCTTTCTCCTAGATGCATTTGCATCAAACGGAAGTCAAGAGGCAAAGGTGGGACAGCAGGTGTTCTAAGCCAAGGATGCAGGGGTGTTCAGTATCGGCAGCATACCTGGCCAGTGTCTCTTTCTTACCTCCCTGCTACACACCGACACCTACTGATCTCCTAAACCCAGTGCAGCGCCCTGTAACTCCCCACAGCCTCTGCAAAGTCTCTGAAGCTGCCTATGACCCACCAGCTTCTAGTTGCCTCTCTGATTCTGAATACTTCCTCAGTCTCATAATCCCCCTCCGTTCACCTGTCACTGGCACCTAAGAGTGTGATGGGTGTTGACCCTCATCCAAAAACTGTTCAAGAACTCTGACCCCGTTACTACCTTCTTGTATTTCACTTGTCATTTCATCCTCCATTATACAGGAAACTTTTCTCTCTCTTCTCTTACCTGGTTGTTTTTTCTTTCTACCTTGCCGTATGCCACTTCTTGTTGTGTCGCCTATTTTCCCTACCTTGCTGTATGCCACCTCTTGTTGTACTTGTGTTGTTTTTCATGATGCTGTCTCAACATTGCAAGCATAACTTCCTTTTCTTCTTCATAATATTTGTTCTGTTTCTAATGATGTTCTCTCAACAGTTTGAATATATCTTCTTTTTGTTCTTCATGGTGTGTTTCTCGATATTTCTTTTCTTCTTCATAATATTTCTTTTGTTCTCATTCCGTCTTCCAATATACCGTTTGTTCTTCATAATATTTCTTTTCTTCTTCACATTGCTTTTGTTCTTGACATTATTTCTTTAGTTCTTCATGAACTGTCTTTTCCTCTTCAAAATACTTTTGTTCTTCTCGCTGCAGTTTCCATTATTTCGTTTGTTCTTCATCTGACACTGGCCCTGTCACTACAGCACAGCGGCATCTCTTGCTAAAATTCCCGCTCCTACTGCACTGCTTGCCGTCATTTCTTCTATCTTCTCGCACACTCTCCATCAAGGTCCTCTTGCATATCCTCAGTGGCGGGGGTACATGGGAAAAGCCAGCTGGTGGTTGCCTCTTGCCACCAGTCTCTGCTAAATTACCCTGATCCTTCCCGTCGTCTGTAGCCTTCTTCTTGTCGTCCTTCTCAATAGGACACTCATAGCTGAAGTGTCGCACCTCACTACTTCTCCAACAGCCTTTTACAATTGTAGATTTCCTTGCACTGCTCCGTTCTTGCTCCTTTTTCCTTTTGTAACAATCCACCTTCTTGGGTCCTGGGTTCTCACAGAACCAGCAACTTCCTCTGATCTTCACCTGTTCCATCTTCCACTTGAAGCAGTCCTCTTTTCTATGTCCTGGCTTTTCACAGTACCAGCAACTTCTATTACATTTTTCCACTTCACGTACCTGCTTCTATCTTGCCTTGATTCCTGCTTTATGGCCTGCCTGAAAAGTGGACGTACTGGACCTGACGTAGGACTTAAATTCTATAGCCCTGGCTAGTGCTTCTTGCATGCTTCTTGTTTGTGCCTGCTTCACTTGCACTTTCAACGCTGCAGTATCAAGAGCATCGATGAGCTGGTCTCTCAGAAGAATAGCCAACAGATTAGGTGTTGCTCCAGGGTATTCCTTGTGTGCCAAACTCTCCAGATCATGAGTGGGCTGCTGTAAGGATTCGCCCCGAGCCCATACGCGGCTCCGGAATCTTGCTCTGTAAACCTCAGTTTAGTACATGGTCCCATACCTGCACTCAAGTACTTCTACTAAGGACTGATAACTGTTACTTTCCTCCAACAATCTCCAATGTGGCATCGTTGAGGTTAGTAGCAAGCTACACTGCCCTCTGCCTATCATCCCTACAATTCTGATTAGCAAGCAGCTCAAACTTCGCACGGTAATCTTCCCAAGATACTCTAACATCAGATTTCAGAGGTTTCTGTTTAATTAGACCCCCATCATTCACTGGTTTGGGGCCTAACATCTGGGGCATCATAATTAAGTCTAGGACTTAAAACTTCTTCATTCTCATTATTCGACCCTGTAATACTACCTTTAGATTTTTGGGATTTGTCAAGATCCATCATATACAGCCTATTCTTTTCATAAGCTCCCTGCAAACTAACCTGAGGCTCAGCAGTGCAGTATTTCTCTACATCTTCAATTCTCTCAAAAATTATCTTCAAATGGCCATCTACATATTTCAACTGGTCATCTACTGTACATGCTGTTACAGTACACTCCATCACGTTATTGCTTACCTCACACTTCTGCTGCTATAGTTCAGCATAAACTTCATCCTTCAAATGTTGTTGTACTTCCTTCATTTCCCCCATGAAAACATCTAGCTGTCCTTGCATCCTCAGTTGTAACTTCCTTTGTTGCTCCTGTAATGTCTCTAGCTGTTCACTTTGTGCTTGTATTAATTGTTCTTTGAGTTCATTCTGTCCTTGAATTTGTGCCTGTTATTGTTCTTTGAGTTCTTTCTGTCCTTCATTCTGTGCTTGCAGTGGTACACTTTGTGCTTGCAACAGCATCATGATTGCAGCCAATGACACCTCGTCCTGCCTAGCCTGGCTTCTCGTATATCTTCTGCCTCCATATCGAAGGTTTGACTCACTGCAGCACTTTTCTAATGATCCACACTCCTGACACCACTGTTACGTCCCTGTCCCACACTGCCGCAGGCTCCAATTACAGTAATTCAGTGCAGGAAGGGCGTTGCCCAGTGAGCTATTTTTCCTACAGGTACAACACAGAGTGGTACTGACTCTGAATGTAAAGAAATTTCTCACGTTCGTTGTCTTTATTTACATGCACTGGGTAACCATACACTATATCTTTGAAATGTTTCAGGGACCAGACCACTGCCAGGGCTTCCAAATCCGTAACACTGTAATTTATTTCTGCGGGGTTGAGGGAGCGATTAGCATACGCTATTACGTGCTTACTTGTTGCCTGGTCTAGTTGCATCAGTTCTGCATGAATTCCTGTGCCTGACGCATCCGTGCACAAAAGGAAGAGTTTCGTACAATCAGGGAAGGTCAAGACTAGGACATTTACAAAGGCTATTTTCAGTTCTTCAAAGGCTTGTGACTGATCTTTTGTCCACACGAAAGATGCATTCTTCTTTACCGAGTCGGAGGAGTGGCAATCCATGCATACCCTTTAATATATCATTGGTAGTAACCACTCAATCCAAGGAAACTCCTCACATCATCTGTACTGGTAGGTTCTGAGAAGTTGACTGCTGCAATTCTATCTTCAGTAATATGAATTCCCACAGCATCAACTACATGCACAAGGAATTTAATTTTCATTCTTAGGAAGTCACATTTACTGAGGCTGATCTTTAGACCAGCCATCTCAAGGCAATCAAATTCTTGTTGAAGCTTGGCAAAATGTTCAGGGGTAGACTTGCTCACTACAGTGATATATCATCCAAGTAGGCAAGAAGAGAGTAGCCAATCATGCCAATGAAGACTGAATAAATGAGTCTCATGAATACTGAAGGGGTATTCCTTAGTCCAAAAGTAAGCCTCTTAAACTGAAAATGTCCAGAAGGGATGCTAAACGCTGTTACAAGGCAAGATGATACTTCCATTTCTACTTGCCAGTAGTCAATGAATAGGTCACGGGATGTAAAGACCACGTTGTTCTCATCTAGTGACTCTAACAAATCAGTTAGAACTGGCAATGAAAAACGATCGGGTACAGTGACAGAATTTACTTTACAATAGTCCACTACTGGTCTCAATTGTCCACCCTTCTTTGGAACTAGAAAAAGTGGGCTACTCCATAGACTGACAGAATGCTCAATATTGTCCTGATCTAACATGTTTTGTACTATCTCATCTGTTTCTTTTCTCAAACTGTGGGGTAATCGATATGCTGGTATGTAAATTGGTTGAGTTCCTGGCACTAATCCTATGTGATGCTGCACAAGATCTGTCCTACCCACAGGTTCCCCAGGTAAGGCTGCCACATCTCGATAAGTCTGCAAAAGATTGACCAATTGCTCGTTTTTGTTGTAAGAAGCCACCAGAAGACACGTGTGAGACTAGATCATGTGAAAGGGTCATAGCTGATCCCTTGAGTTGATGCCATATACACCAGATGGTTCACTATCATCATCATCCTTTTTGCCACCAATTTGTTCCCTTGTCTTTTTTTTTTTTTTAATCTACTATCCTTTTCCATTATATCACTTAAGTTCGTAAACAATTCAGTGTTGTCATTGTACCTTTCAACTTGTCATTTTACTTTCTAAATTTCATGTTTTTTTTTTTTGGGGGGGGCACTTTTAGCAGTAATATGAGGTGATATTACGTACGGCCATCTTCAACGTCCTGTGGTGGCTGTACTAACCTTGTTGCATTGCGGGTTTCATGTAGTTTGCGTTCCATTTTCCTAACACAACAATGCACATCACAAATGGTCAGAATTAATCCAATAAGAGAGATAGCCACTGGGGGAACACAAAGACTAGATGTACCCATGAACGGCTGAAGGCCAAGGAAAACTGATCCATAACAAAATCACTGTGGCTGAGAAAGTCCAACACATGCATGTTTGCAGAGTTGATAGATACATTGTTAAAAAGGAGGCTGGAAGTCATGTGATGGATTGAAATATTTCATATGTGTCATTGTGTATGGCCTGATGATAACGAGTGGCATAGTAAATCACAGATTCTGATTTAACTGTACAATAGTCAGGTGCCTTATAGAGACCACTAGCAAGCAATGAACGAACATAAGTTCATGGACACATGATGCTAACAAAGACTGGAACAGTGAAGAAGTAGTTCTGGATGTGGTCCACATAAGCATGATGCACTGGGAGTTGAGGAACCGGAATAAATGAACAGGTAGAGTGTACAGAATGGCTGCGAACCAAGGCAGGCTCACTGGGTGCTGCACTAATAGGAAAAATAGCCACAAGGTAGGCACCACGAAGACGAGAAGTAGGTGAAAAGAAAGAAGTTTTGGCGAGATCACTGGATGATGTGAAAGCAATGGAGAGACTCTCATGAGATAGGAGGTAATACTCCGAGAAAGCAGAGACCTGCAAGATGAAATTCTTGAACAAGAATGGAAAAGGAATAATTTATGGAAAAGGAATTATTTGGCATATATTAATTGTGATGGTAGAATGAAGAGGAATATGAACGACAATGTAATTAGTCAGGAAGGTGGCCTCAAGTACTGGATAGTACAATTCTAGAGAGGAGAATGAAAGCACTGGAGACTAGTCAAAAGTAGAGCGAGCCCTTTCCAATACAAATGAAAGATCAGAAATAGGTACTTAGTCTGCAGTAACACGACCACCGACAGCATCAGCTTGAATACTAACTAAGATGGTGACTTGAGAAAGAAGAGAGTCTAGGGAGAGCTGCAGGATGTCCATGTGTAGTTTGACATATGGAAGATCGAAGATAATGTTAATATTTGAAATCTGCCTCTTCAGAATTTCTGTGAAGTTGTTTTAAGTGTATGTGACATCATTTAAGTGGGCCGTGATCTTCTGAAGAATAGTGTGTTGAACCTTTATTACCGTACACGATTTTGACACTCAAGGGCGCCGACTAAATGAGCAAGGTCGGATTTGAAATCAGAGAGATCACGAGTTGTTGCTACGCCAAACAGGCCACTAAAAATTTCTCCCACAAGATCAAAGAGAGACGCTTCACGTGTGAACGACCTACAGGTGCCTGGCTGGAAAATGTAATTTAAGTGTGAGAACTTGAATATACTCTAGCTTAAAAAAAAATGGTGACAGCGGTGAGTTGGATCTCAGTCACATCGCATCCGTACAGTATATTCTTAGTGAAATAGCCCCTTGGCCACATCTCATTTGTGCTGGTGCTCTGCTCCAGTTCCAGTCTCCACACCCACCACACTCCTCTCCGTTCACCTGCCTTGTGGTTGTGTCTCCTATGTATTTCTGGGTGAGATCTTGCTATAGTGAGTTCCTGAATTTCTCTGTACCGATGTTCAGCCCCCCATGAGTCCTCACCAGCAGCTGCACGGCCGAACAATCAGTAAGCCATTCACACACCACTGCCAGCTCTTATGGCAGTCCTGTTTTAGAAAACTACAACTACCGGTATTAAAACCGTTAAGCTTCACACCCCAACCGCCAGCTCTCACCCCCAGCACGCCTTGTTGACTCGCCCCTCCCCCACCCTCGCCAGCCAGCCCCACTACCCACACCCAGCAACCTCCTTCCCAACCCTCCACCTCCACTGCATTCCCTGGGCCCATGGCCAGCCAACCGGTGAAGGCTTCGTTATGGTTGCCTTCTTCAGTCAACATCTTAGTTGTATTCATTTGATGCTCCAGGTCGTCTCTGATTGGTGGACTTCAGTAGTGACATCATTGCCCTCTCTCCCCAACCAGTGTCTCGGTTCATCTGAGTGGGAGAGGCTGAACTTTACTGAAGTTGCTCCTCCAGCCAGCTAACTTCTTGCTTCTTTCGGTGACACTTCGGTATTCAGTACATGTAAGTATATTGTTACCATTCATCTACTTTCAATCGCTATATCACATTCCTGGTTCATATTGATCAGTAGTTTCTCCCGCTTCATTCATCATGCTCCTCTCTCACTTTATTCATTCATCACCCAAGCGATTTTCTTTCATATCCGCTTTCATAGGCTATTCCCCTTCACTATCATTGTGTATACTTCATATTCCCTCATACTCTCGCTGTATATTGTATATTTTCATTTTCATAACTATTAGTATATATTTTCCTTCTTTACTACATGTTACAGCACGACATACTTTAAAAAATCTTATATCTCTCCTGTTCGCCCGCAACTTGAGACTGAAAGTGAGGATGTCGATCTCGGTGATGTGAATACCTTGACTCATCTCCGTAGCGGGAAGTCGGACGTAAAACCCACCGTATCCACTCATACACCTACCACTGGACTCTTTCACGCCACCCTCACTACCACCTCGACTACCACTACTACTTCCGTTCTAGAAAATCTGGATAATTTTCTTTCAGATATAATAAATCCAGATACACCATCCTCTCTAAATGATTCTCTAGAAATTCCTTGTGCCCATTTTCCAACTACTGCTTCTAAATTCTTTGTCACATCTACACAGCTCCCAACTCTGCTACACACAACTACCACTACCTTCTTGCATCTCAGCCCAGTACATTACTTCCACAACTTTCCAACCTCGGACTAGTCCAGCAATGGTGAACCTGGCTTCCTCTCCATCCAACCATCCATCCATCATCCAATCCCATGTCACCCCATAAGGAATGTAGGAACCCGGGTCTTGGCAAGTTGGTCCTGACATTTAAGATGAGAGTCAGTCCATACATTTGGACGAGGGTAACCACTGAAAATCCCACCTCGAACTTGTCCAGCGATGGTGATGAACTCGGCTTCCCCTCCACAGTCCACATGTTTGGATGACGGTAACTGTCCAAAATTCCACCGCTGCCACCAAGTTCTTCCACTCCTCTCGTACACCCAGTCAGGAGTAATACAAGTGTCTTGATGTAGTTTCAAAATGAGTTTATTTGGAGAAAACAAACACAGGTCCAACCCATCCTATGCCAGCCCCTCAACACCCGACAGAGCTACGGCAGTGCAGTGAGAGCTGGAATGCTTACGTTTCAGTTTATGAACTCTGCTGATAAGTGCACTAATCGTCACGTAGGCACCCACACATTACCTGATACATATACTGTTATATTTATACACTTATACACTGCTAGTTCTAGTTTGCAAGTTCAAGAGATTATCAGTGTATGGTTACAAGGTATGGTTACATAGTATTATTACATTTGTGTGTGTGTGTGTGTGTGTGTAATGTTTCCATGTTTGTGTTTGCTTGTCACCCTGTTACTAGTGTGTGTGTGTGTGTGAGAGAGAGAGAGAGAGAGAGAGAGAGAGAGAGAGAGTGTGTGTGTGTGTGTGTGTGTGTGTATGTAATGTTTCCATGTTTGTGTTTGCTTGTCACTCTGTTACTAGTGTGTGTGTGTGTGTGTGTGTCTGTGAGAGAGAGAGAGAGAGAGAGAGAGAGAGAGAGAGTGTGTGTGTGTGTGTGTGAGAGAGAGAGAGAGATAGGGTATTAAGGAGCTTCGCCGTCACAGTACAGAATGTTACTCTGTCCATCACATCTTGATATAACTGTGTACAATAAACTCCATAACCCAAGACTGCGTATAACTCACCTCACAAACATTACAAGATAGACAGAGAGGCCAGTGAGATAGAGCGGCACCTACTCTGGAAAGAGCTATCCATTGCCTCACATTATCATCACTGGTTTTCACATATCAACCAGATTACCTAAATACTTTCCTATTTATCCTATCTACACTGGTGGCAGCTCGTGAAAAAAGTGGTAAAAAACAGAGGTAAACAACTGGTAAACAACAGCAGTAAACAACAACGTTAAAAAAAAAGACAAGAAGACTACTTGAATTTTCTACGACTGCTCTATTGCCACGAAACGAAGCATATCAACAAGCATCAATTCTACGATCACCTACAATTATTTGCAAGTAACAATTCTACTACACAATCAACTATGAGCAACAATCAACTCTCTACTGAACTACGATGTACAATAACTATCAACAATTTAAACTCCATGATTTACGAGATTTTACAAGCAACTCCAGAACTTACATCTCTACAATTAACAAAGCAAGTAACAAGATTTACAAGTTAAGAAGAAAAAGAAGAGTAAGATAAAGTATGGAATTAGAGCAAGGAAATAGCAAGAGAGCGAGGAGCGAAGAAGCGACATGTAGTGATTGTCTGAGGAGCTGAGTCAAGTGCAACTCAGCTAACATAAAACCTTCAACCCCCATCTCCACCACTCTTCACCACCAACACCTCCAAAATTCCTCCACCATCAACTCCAACATCTACACCACAAAGGAATGAAGTATTGGACCCTTCAGTAATGACAAGGGAGAGCTGACAACACCATACCAAGGCCTTTGACTACTTACCTACCTATTTACCCATCTACCAGCGACCCAATGGGAAGGCATGGCACTGACGAGAGCACAACAACATCTGCCAATCATCTGACTATCCCTATCAGCATCTTCCAGCAGCCGACACCATCATCATCTTCCTTAACCCGCCCCATCCCAACCGATTTTCCACCACTGACTTCCCCCAATCCCGACCAATTTTGGATTTTTTTTTTTTTTTTTGGCTCAAACCTCCACTTTTGGTGAGAAACATCGAAAATTCATAGAGAAATCGCTCACTGAGGTTTAAAATACTCGATACAGGTAGATGTACCCCTTACCTTACTGTGTTTTCTATCAGGCTGGCTCCAAAGAAAACGAGTTCTATGGGAGGGTAACTTGTCTACACCACTCATAAACGGTATTTATTTATTTATTTGGTACGAATTTATATGTAGTACGAGAGTATATTGGTTTTCATACAGTAATATAGGCAATATAAGCACTATTTCACTCACCAAACACATCAACATACCTGACATTTTTGGCGACATTATCTCATCATCATTTCTGTTTCTTCTTCTAAAGCTACTAAACTTTGTCCTTCACATTGTCATCGATTAGGGAATCACTCTGGCCCTGAATTTCGTACTGTGGCACGACATGTCTTTACTGGCCAGGTCACTGGTAACAGGTGAATTGCCGAGACAATGGCGTGTGAGGGTGGGGGGAGGTCATGCAGGGTAAGGCATTGTTCCTGCCTGGCATCTTGTAGAGGAAGGTGTCCTGTGTACACGTACCAAAAAACATGCACAAAAATCGAACATTGTGCAAATTAGGGACCTTGCAATTGATGTGCGTTTATATACGACAACGGGACTGACGATGACAAAACGTGCGGACGTATAAATACGTCAACAGGATGCGGCGGGTGAACATGTATTCCCACTACAACTGTTATCAGTGAGTTGAATATTTATTCTTTCCAAGCTTGTATTAATTCAATAACAAATTGTCATTTATAAATAATCCGCACTTACAGATACAATAATATTTTAATTCATTCTTTATTACTAAAGCCATATCAACATTCAAACTAAGAAACACAACAATTATATAAATAAATAAATAAGTATATATATATATACGTTGAGTACACCGCTTCCCGTCTGGTCAGTGAAGTTAAGCAACGTTGGATCTGGTTAGTACTTGGATGGGTGACCGCCTGGGAACACCAGATGCTGTTGGCATCCCTACGTGTCAAGTGGGGTTGGTGGAGGATTAGTGCCCCTCCCTGTAAAACAATTAACTCTAAGCCCTTGACCATCCCGTTTGGGATACATGGCATCTGGCAGTGAAAGATATATATATATATGTATATATAGATATATATATATATATATATATATATATATATAACTCCCTACAACTTTCATATCTCAGTATTACCATACCAACTACACAATGAGAGATAATTATATACTCCATGCTGACATATACATGATTTATAATATAAAGTTTTTGAGCAATCAAGAGAAATGTGATATGCGATTTATTGAGTAAATAACATTATGTTTAAAACCCCACCAAACTAATGAAAGACGACTCAGCATTAGCAATACTTAACCTCTAAAAGACTGACATCAGAATGTTTTGACATACGCTCAGGACGGGCATAATCGGCGAGTGCGATATGGTGGTGGAGGGGGGGTTGTGGGGTGGTGTGGGGTTGGGCTGGGTGGTTGGGGGTAGGGTGGAGGTGGGGGGTGATGGATCAGGGTGGGAAGTGGGATACAAAGGAGTACAAAGGGAAAGCAAACAGCAACAGACCTTATGGTCCTTTCAAGGCTGTTTGGTACAGAGTAGACTATGACTACAAGATCTAACTCTACATGCTGAAGGATAAGGATAGTAAGCAAGAAGGCTCCCCCTACCTCCAAACCCTCCAGCCAAAACTGGCAAGAAAAAGTTAGAAAAAACCACCACACAGCATGGAAAAACTGACATGGAAATTTCATAGGAAAGACTGAAAAGGAAAAGCTACACTCTATAATACATTATCTATGAGCTACCAGTATGAATAACCTGAAAGAGAAAGTAGTAAAGTACAATGAGTAATCAAAGAGGCTAAATAAATAAATAATGCATGTCGCTGTACGGGTACGTTGAGTTGATGGGGCATCTGCAGACACAGTGTGGAAATTGCACAGTGCACAGTGTGGATATTCAGGGGTGGTGTGGCAGCCTTGCCTGGTGCTATTAAGGTAGGCAGCAGTCAATCAGGCCCCAACTCCATTCATTCCACTGAGACTAGGAACTATCCCGTGCGGGACAAGCAAACAAGTCACCTCCTGAAGCAGTGACCCCTGGTACATTAAAAAAATCCCGATGGTGGCCACGCAACTAACAGGGACCCTCAGTGATCCACAGCCCATCACAGGTCGAGAGTATGAGTAGTGACTGTTAACTCAGGGCTATCTGTGCATATCCTAGTCTGTGCATATACTATATTTGCATTTAATAAATTGATCCAGGCTCTAAATGACTAAAATAAAATAAAACAGAAAATTATATATACACAAGTGTTTTATTCAGGAGTAAACATATTAAGCTGGGGGTTGGATGCCAAATACTTATCCAGGCGACCTTTAAAGGTTTGTACTATATTACAATCTATTACGTTGGAGGGCAATTTATTCCATATATTTACAACTCTATTGAAGAAGAAATGCTTAGCTTCATGCGACTGGAATCGTTTGCCAATTATTTTATGCCCATTGCCTCTAGCGTAGTTCGAGTGATCAATTGTGAAGTATTTATCGACAAGCATGTTATCAAGTCCTTTGAATATCTTGAATACTTGAATTAAATCTCCTCGTATCCTCCGTTTTGTTAGGGTAAAGAGATTCAGGGCTTCTAAACGTTCCTCGTACGGTTTATTTCTCAATCTAGGTATCATCTTTGTCATCCTTCGCTGCACTCTTTCAAGCTTTTCCATATCCTTTTTATAATACAGTGACCAAAACTGAAAGCAGTACTCCATGTGTGGGTGTACTAAGGAATTATACAAAGTGAGGACGATATTATCGGATTTATATTCAAATGCTCTGCTTATGAACCCAATCAATATGTTGGCTTTTTTCACAGCTTCTGTACATTGTTTGCTTGGTTTCAGATCATTTGTAATTATAACTCCTAAGTCTTTTTTCATAGTTTACCCTATCAAGCTGGACATTATTCATGCTATAACTTGCTCTTACATTTTTACTGCCAATGTTTAACACTTTGCATTTACTAATATTGAAATTCATTTGCCAGATTTGGGCCCAGTTAAACAGTTGATCAAGATCTCTCTGAATTGTCTGTCTTTGCAGTGCTGTATCTGCTCTGTTACCTATTTTAGTATCATCAGCAAATTTTGAAATCTTACAACACAATCCTTCGTCTATATCATTCACATATATTAAGAAAAGAATAGGACCTAACACTGAACCCTGAGGCACTCCATTTGTAACATTTATCCAGTCTGACTCTTTTCCATTTATTACAACTCTTTGCTTTCGTCCGGTGAGCCAATCTTCTACCCACCCGAGAACACTGCCGCTAAAACCATGTGCCTTTAGCTTCTGAAGGAGTCTTTTGTGTGGAACTTTGTCAAAAGCCTTTTGAAAATCGAGGTAGACCACATCAACCTCCGAAAGGGGGTTAGAGGGAGGGGGGAGGGGGCAGGGGGGGAGGGGGGAGGGGAGAAGAGAGGGGGGTGATGGGAGTGGGTGAGGAAGGTAAGAGGGGAGGAATGAGGGAGGGATGGGGTGGGAGCACATAGAAAACTGGAGTCGCCCTGCCTGGAAGGGTAACTTTTTTCAATTTTGACAGACTATAGCTCATGAAGCAGTTGGTCTAGAATGCTCTGGTTTGCGCCATAAGGTGTGTAAATTCAAGCTCGAAACCTTGGGCATAACATTTTTTACTTCTGTAAGAGCTGAAATATCGGCTCCATATACAGATTTTCACGCCAGTACAGTCGATCGAATTGTGTATCCTAGGGGTTAAAAGAACGCTGTTAGCTAGCCTAGAAAACTCAGAATGGGTCACAGATAATGGCAATATGTCACCAATGCATGTCGTTGACATCACTGGTTACACAGCATCTATCTATCTATCTATTGCCAGACGCCTCAATCCCGTTTGGGGTGGCCACAAACAAATCGCCTCCAAGTCGCCCTGTCCCCCGCCATTTCACTGCCCTGCTCCCAACTCACACCCCCCTCTCTCATATACCTCTCCACCCCATCCCTCCATCTCATCCTCGGCCTCCCCCTCCCTGTTCCTCCCTCCACCTCACTTACATACACTCTCTTCGTCAGTCTTTCACCCTCCATCCTCTCCACATGGCCAAACCACCTCAGTGTGTTCCTCATAACGCTTCCTATCACATCCACATCAACACCACAACGCTCCTATATATCCTCATTCGTCAGCCTGTCTCTCCACGTGATTCCACAGGCTACTCTTAAATAACTCATTTCCACTGCTCTCACTCTTGACTTGTGTCCTTCCAACAATGTCCAAGCTTCACTTCCGTTCGTTAGAGTTGGTATCACAATACTGTCATGTAGTAACTTTTTCACTTCCATTCTCACTTCCCTGTTTCTTATCACTGCTTTCAAAGAACCAGCAACCTTTCTTCCCTGCTGTACCCTTTCAAGCACTTCACCCTCCAAAACTCCATCCTTACTCATCACACTACCCAAGTACTTAAACGTACTCACATTTTCCAATTCCTCACCATCCAACCTCGCTGTACATTCACTAACTTCACCTCTCACAAAGACCATCACTTTACTCTTCCCTACATTCACCTTTAGATTACGTTTCTTACACACTCTCTCAAACTCATCCACCAAGCCTTGCAGCTCCCCTTCGTCTTCACTCATCAACACAGCATCATCTGCAAACAACAGTACAGGGAGTTTTCAAACACTATCCTCTCTCACCAGGGCCACTCCAACATCCACTACCCTACCTTGTACCTCTTTTATTACCCCATCCATGTACAGATTGATCAACCATGGAGACATGACACATCCCTGTTTCAAACCAACTTTCAATGAGAAAAATTCACTTAGTTCACCATCCACATGCACTGCAGCCTTCGCACCATCGTACATACTCTTCACAGCATTCAACAACTTCCCATCTACTCCATATATTCTTAACACTTTCCTCAATACTTGTCTATCCACCCTGTCATATGCTTTCTCCAAATCCATGAAAGCCGCATACAACTTCTTTCCCTTCTCTAGAAACTTTTCCACTAAAGATCTAAGAATGAATATCTGATCTACACAACATCTTCCCTTCCTAAAGCCTCCCTGTTTTTTCCAACTAATTTCTCTGTTCTTTCTCTAACTCTGTCTATAAGTATCCTACCATACACTTTTCCTATTATACTAAGAAGACATATGCCCCTATGATTACCACACACTTCTTTTTCCCCTTTTCCTTTGTACAAGGGAATAATTATACCTGACTTCCAATCCTCCGGGACTCTACCTTCCTCCCAGGCCAATCTGCGCATCTTCCACATCCATTCTACTACTATCTCTTCCCCATGCTTCAGCATTTCACCACACACTCCATCAATTCCTAGGGCTTTCCCCGAACTTCTATCCTACTGATTTCATCCTGTCTTCTCACCTCCCTCCTTCTCCCAGCCATTCCCCAGCCATTTATACTCGCATTACTTCCATCCTCTACGTTCAACAATTCCTTAAAGTGTTCTCTCTATCTGCTCACTTTTTCTCCCTTCTCCACTAGTAATCTACTATTTTTATCTTTCACTCCCCTGCTAACTTCACTTCCACCCTGTCTTACTCTTTTCACCTCTCTCCAGAACATTTTCTTACAGTCCCTCCACTTTACGCTCAAATTCCTTCCAAATTCCTCATCCACTCTCTTCTTACTCTCTCTTACTAATCTTTTCACCTCTCTCTTTCTTTCTACATATAACTCTCTCTTCCGCCTCTCAACTGCTTCCACGCCCCTATTTCTCATCCATTCATTGAATGCTTTCTTCTTTTGTGCCACAGCCTGTTTCACCTCTTCAGTCCACCACGCTGTTCCTTGCACTCCCTCTGTCTTCTCTTCCTTCCACACACCACATCACATGCTGCACATATTTCTTCTGTAAATATCTTACACACACCTTCCACGTCTCCCATCTGCTCCAGTTCATATTTGCCCAATCGTTCCTCCACTTCTCTCTTATACTCTGCCTTTTTCTCCTCCTATTGTAACCTTTCCACTCTCCTTGCAACTACTCCTTCCTCTCGTCTTTCCCTTCTTCTATTCCTCCATCTTTCTTGCATTCTTATTCTGGCCATCACCAAGTAGTGGTCAGAAAGTCCACTCCCCCAACCTCTATACACTCTTGCATCCTTTACACATCTTCGCATCCTTTCATCCACACACACATAATCAATCATTGCCTTCCTTTCATTCAGTTCACCACCCACCCTTCTCATCACTCGCCATGTATACCTGTGGATCATTTTATGCCTGAAGAGGGTATTGGCTATCACCAACCCCCTCCCAGCACAAATGTCCACTAACGCACTCCCATTCTCATCTATCTCAGCAGGCACACCCCACTCACCAACTATTCCATCCACCTTCACATTGCCAACTTTACCATTCATATCACCAATCAAAAACACTCTCATTCCATGCAAACTTTTCCATGCACACTTCTACATTTGTCCAGAACTCTTCTCTCACTCTTTTAGCACGATCTTGCGTTGGTGCATACACACACACAATCGCCCACATTTGTATTCCAACTTTCAACTTTACCCACACAAACCTTGACCCAACTGATCCATACTATCTTATGCACCTCTTCCATCTTTTACTCACAACTATACATACTCCTTCCTTTGCCCTCTTATCCTCACCTACTCCTGCACATATACCCCATCCATACTCCCATTCTCTCACACTTTCTCCTCTCCATTTTGTTTCAGTTATTCCACATACATCCACTTTTGCACCCTCAAGCACCTGGACAATCTCTCTTTCACCTCATCATTCGCTCCCCTTACATTCCAAGGTCCAATTACCATGTCCTTTGTTCTGTCCTTGGTCGTCATCGTTTGGTCAGTCCTTGTCCGAGGCTTATTGTTTGTTTTTTTTAGTTAGTTTTTTTCCGGGGAGGGGCACTAACCCTCCGGCAACCCTTTTAGTCACCTTTTACGAGAAGCAGGGATACTGGGGGAGTATTCTTGAAACCCCCCCCCTACCCCCAGGGGGGTAGGGTTACACAGCAGCTCTATGTAAATTGCCAGAAAGAGTTTTAAAAATTACAAAAATTTCACTATATAATCCAGGGATGTGCTTACTGTATTTCATATATCAGATAGAAGTGAATTGCAACAAAGCCTGTGTGACTGACACATCACGGGGCAATAAGAGGAATGAAATTACCAGAGATTGTTACAGGGATAAATAAATCAAGTCCAGAAAAGGACCAAAGACAATCTTGACCAGAGTTAAAATAGTCAAGTGAGGTCATTGGCTCGTTCCTGCTAACTCGGGAACAGGCTGACACAAAACTCGGGCCGTAATCTGAGTCGACATCAGCCAAACTCGAGAGATACACTATGTTACTGTTGTCCAAATCCAGGTCAAACAAAATCTGAGTGTTACATCAAATTTAAAGAAGACAGGGACAAAGCAAAATGGTTTCAACCCGAATGTAGGAAACACAAGTCTGTTGGTCACTCGACCTCAGACTGTAAAACAGAAGAGAAACTATACATTGTAAAAAAAAAAAAATCTGTACATTTTACAGGAAAACACGATAAAATGTTACAGATTTTTACTGTAAATCTGTTTAAGAAAAATAATGTATTTCAGGCTAATTTACAGTGATTGTACCCACTGAGCTCTATTGTATGGAGAGGCTACCTCTGCCGCGGGCGTGTGATTTTGGCAGCCATATTGAAACACCAGCACTCAAATTCAAATTCAAATACCTTATTTCCACTAAGCCGAGGTTATTAATAAAGATACACTCGTTGCTTATAATACAAAAACATATATGGATTATGATTTTTTTCTGCCTAGTTCATCTAATTATAATAGGTATTATACATTTAGCCAATGGGTATAAAACAATGCCATAGATTGCTGCAGTGCAGAACTTACCCTTTACGGCACTAAGGCAGAGAAAGGTAATGGCAGAAAGGGAAAAGATAGTGTGGTATTAAAGTTTGAAATGATAGCGATGTTGAAGCTGTTTTATGTCGAAGTAATGGTGTTAGACTGGTATCAAAACAATGTACCATTTCAAGCAACTCAATGGCTGTGTGTGAGTGGACTCACCTTATTGGTAGTCACTGATAATAAATACAGGTAATAAATACTGTCATAAATACAGGTAATCAGTGACTACCAATAAGGTGAGTCCACTCACACATAGCCATTGAGTTGCTTGAAATGGCACATTGTTTTGATACCAGTCCTGCCACCTTGAGGCGATTTCATAAAGCACAAATACGGTACAATCCACTGAGCTCTGTAATATGGAAAGGCTTTCTCATGGGTAACACAACGTAATTTATGAAGCTGCTGCCAGGGTGGCGCTGGTGTAGCGGCAGCCATGTTACAGCATGCCTGATGTGCATGGTTTTTGAACTGAGGTGTTTGCTGGGTTTTTGAAAACAGCTGGTGATTCCGTAATATATAGTGCCATGGTCAACTGTGCAGCTTCTGGATGCAAAAATGGGTACAGGAATTCATCAAAGAGAGATGGCATTACATTTCACAAGAAATATATCTTGTTGCTAATTCCATAACATTACTGTCCCCTAGGGTGGGGCGGGAGATTCTTCCCCAGTATCCCTGAATGAATGAGGCTGCTAAAACAGGCCCATTTATCTCCAGTCTTTCTCTCCATGTCCTCTTCTCTCCTGTTCACACTCTCCTGTAGATACTTCCTTGTTTATCAATCTGGACTTTCAGTTTCATTACATGGATATTCTAAGGACTTCCCATACCATTTCAACACCATTACTTCGACATAAAACAGCTTCAACATCGCTATCATTTCAAACTTTAATACCACACTATCTTTTCCCTTTCTGCCATTACCTTTCTCTGCCTTAGTGCCGTAAAGGGTAAGTTCTGCACTGCAGCAATCTATGGCATTGTTTTATACCCATTGGCTAAATGTATAATACCTGTTATAATTAGATGAACTAGGCAGAAAAAAATCATAATCCATATATGTTTTTGTATTATAAGCAACGAGTGTATCTTTATTAATAACCTCGGCTTAGTGGAAATAAGGTATTTGAATTTGAATTTGAGTGCTGGTGTTTCAATATGGCTGCCAAAATCACACGCCCGCGGCAGAGGTAGCCTCTCCATACAATAGAGCTCAGTGGGTACAATCACTGTAAACTAGCCTGAAATACATTATTTTTCTTAAACAGATTTACAGTAAAAATCTGTAACATTTTATCGTGTTTTCCTGTAAAATGTACAGATTTTTTTTTACAATGTATAGTTTCTCTTCTGTTTTACAGTCTGAGGTCGAGTGACCAACAGACTTGTGTTTCCTACACTCGGGTTGAAACCATTTTGCTTTGTCCCTGTCTTCTTTAAATTTGATGTAACACTCAGATTTTGTTTGACCTGGATTTGGACAACAGTAACATAGTGTATCTCTCGAGTTTGGCTGATGTCGACTCAGATTACGGCCCGAGTTTTGTGTCAGCCTGTTCCCGAGTTAGCAGGAACGAGCCATTGACCTCACTTGACTATTTTAACTCTGGTCAAGATTGTCTTTGGTCCTTTCCTGGACTTGATTTATTTATCCCTGTAACAATCTCTGGTAATTTCATTCCTCTTATTGCCCTGTGATGTGTCAGTCACACAGGCTTTGTTGCAATTCACTTCTATCTCATATAAGAAATACAGTAAGCACATCCCTGGATTATATAGTGAAATTTTTTTAATTTTTAAAACTCTTTCTGGCAATTTACATAGAGCTGCTGTGTAACCAGTGATGTCAACGACATGCATTTTTGACATATTGCCATTATCTGTGACCCATTCTGAGTTTTCTAGGCTAGCTAACACCTTTCTTTTAACCCCTAGGATACACAATTCGATCGACTGTACTGGCGTGAAAATCTGTATATGGAGCCGATATTTCAGCTCTTACAGAAGTAAAAAATGTTATGCCCAAGGTTTCGAGCTTGAATTTACACACCTTATGGCGCAAACCAGAGCATTCTAGACCAACTGCTTCATGAGCTATAGTCTGTCAAAATTGAAAAAAGTTACCCTTCCAGGCGGGGCAACTCCAGTTTTCTATGCACTCCCACCCCATCCCTCCCTCATTCCTCCCCTCTTACCTTCCTCACCCACTCCCATCACCCCCCTCTCTTCTCCCCTCCCCCCTCCCCCCCTGCCCCCTCCCCCCTCCCTCTAACCCCCTTTCGGAGGTTGATGTGGTCTACCTCGATTTTCAAAAGGCTTTTGACAAAGTTCCACACAAAAGACTCCTTCAGAAGCTAAAGGCACATGGTTTTAGCGGCAGTGTTCTCGGGTGGGTAGAAGATTGGCTCACTGGACGAAAGCAAAGAGTTGTAATAAATGGAAAAGAGTCAGACTGGATAAACGTTACAAATGGAGTGCCTCAGGGTTCAGTGTTAGGTCCTATTCTTTTCTTAATATATGTGAATGATATAGACGAAGGATTGTGTTGTAAGATTTCAAAATTTGCTGATGATACTAAAATAGGTAACAGAGCAGATACAGCACTGCAAAGACAGACAATTCAGAGAGATCTTGATCAACTGTTTAACTGGGCCCAAGTCTGGCAAATGAATTTCAATATTAGTAAATGCAAAGTGTTAAACATTGGCAGTAAAAATGTAAGAGCAAGTTATAGCATGAATAATGTCCAGCTTGATAGGGTAAACTATGAAAAAAGACTTAGGAGTTATAATTACAAATGATCTGAAACCAAACAAACAATGTACAGAAGCTGTGAAAAAAGCCAACAAATTGATTGGGTTCATAAGCAGAGCATTTGAATATAAATCCGATAATATCGTCCTCACTTTGTATAATTCCTTAGTACACCCACACATGGAATACTGTTTTCAGTTTTGGTCACTGTATTATAAAAAGGATATGGAAAAGCTTGAAAGAGTGCAGCGAAGGATGACAAAGATGATACCTAGATTGAGAAATAAACTGTACAAGGAACGTTTAGAAGCCCTGAATCTCTTTACCCTAACAAAACGGAGGATACGAGGAGATTTAATTCAAGTATTCAAGATATTCAAAGAACTTGATAACATGGCTGTCGATAAATACTTCACAATTGATCACTCGAACTACGCTAGAGGCAATGGGCATAAAATAATTGGCAAACGATTCCAGTCGCATGAAGCTAAGCATTTCTTCTTCAATAGAGTTGTAAATATATGGAATAAATTGCCCTCCAACGTAATAGATTGTAATATAGTACAAACCTTTAAAGGTCGCCTGGATAAGTATTTGGCATCCAACCCCCAGCTTAATATGTTTACTCCTGAATAAAACACTTGTGTATATAAAATTTTCTGTTTTATTTTATTTTAGTCATTTAGAGCCTGGATCAATTTATTAAATGCAAATATAGTATATGCACAGACTAGGATATGCACAGATAGCCCTGAGTTAACAGTCACTACTCATACTCTCGACCTGTGATGGGCTGTGGATCACTGAGGGTCCCTGTTAGTTGCGTAGCCACCATCAGGATTTTTTTAATGTACCAGGGGTCACTGCTTCAGGAGGTGACTTGTTTGCTTGTCCCGCACGGGATAGTTCCTAGTCTCAGTGGAATGAATGGAGTTGGGGCCTGATTGACTGCTGCCTACCTTAATAGCACCAGGCAAGGCTGCCACACCACCCCTGAATATCCACACTGTGCACTGTGCAATTTCCACACTGTGTCTGCAGATGCCCCATCAACTCAACGTACCCGTACAGCGACATGCATTATTTATTTATTTAGCCTCTTTGATTACTCATTGTACTTTACTACTTTCTCTTTCAGGTTATTCATACTGGTAGCTCATAGATAATGTATTATAGAGTGTAGCTTTTCCTTTTCAGTCTTTCCTATGAAATTTCCATGTCAGTTTTTCCATGCTGTGTGGTGGTTTTTTCTAACTTTTTCTTGCCAGTTTTGGCTGGAGGGTTTGGAGGTAGGGGGAGCCTTCTTGCTTACTATCCTTATCCTTCAGCATGTAGAGTTAGATCTTGTAGTCAGAGTCTACTCTGTACCAAACAACCTTGAAAGGACCATAAGGTCTGTTGCTGTTTGCTTTCCCTTTGTACTCCTTTGTATCCCACTTCCCACCCCGATCCATCACCCCCCACCTCCACCCTACCCCCAACCACCCAGCCCAACCCCACACCACCCCACAACCCCCCCTCCACCACCATATCGCACTCGCCGATTATGCCCATCCTGAGCGTATGTCAAAACATTCTGATGCCCGTCTTTTAGAGGTTAAGTATTGCTAATGCTGAGTCGTCTTTCATTAGTTTGGTGGGGTTTTAAACATAATATTATTTACTCAATAAATCGCATATCACATTTCTCTTGATTGCTCAAAAACTTTATATTATAAATCATGTATATGTCAGCATGGAGTGTATATTTATCTCTCATTGTGTAGTTGGTATGGTAATACTGAGATATGAAAGTTGTAGGGAGTTATATATATATATATATATATATATATATATATATATATATATATATATCTTTCACTGCCAGACGCCATGTATCCCAAACGGGATGGTCAAGGGCTTAGAGTTAATTGTTTTACAGGGAGGGGCACTAATCCTCCACCAACCCCACTTGACACGTAGGGATGCCAACAGCATCTGGTGTTCCCAGGCGGTCACCCATCCAAGTACTAACCAGACCCAACATTGCTTAACTTCAATGATCAGACAGGAAGCGGTGTACTCAACGTATATATATATATATATATATATACTTATTTATTTATTTATATAATTGTTGTGTTTCTTAGTTTGAATGTTGATATGGCTTTAGTAATAAAGAATGAATTAAAATATTATTGTATCTGTAAGTGCGGATTATTTATAAATGACAATTTGTTATTGAATTAATACAAGCTTGGAAAGAATAAATATTCAACTCACTGATAATAGTTGTAGTGGGAATACATGTTCACCCGCCGCATCCTGTTGACGTATTTATACGTCCGCACGTTTTGTCATCGTCAGTCCCGTTGACGTATATAAACGCACATCAATTGCAAGGTCCCTAATTTGCACAATGTTCGATTTTTGTGCATGTTTTTTGGTACGTGTACACAGGACACCTTCCTCTACAAGATGCCAGGCAGGAACAATGCCTTACCCTGCATGACCTCCCCCCACCCTCACACGCCATTGTCTCGGCAATTCACCTGTTACCAGTGACCTGGCCAGTAAAGACATGTCGTGCCACAGTACGAAATTCAGGGCCAGAGTGATTCCCAAATCGATGACAATGTGAAGGACAAAGTTTAGTAGCTTTAGAAGAAGAAACAGAAATGATGATGAGATAATGTCGCCAAAAATGTCAGGTATGTTGATGTGTTTGGTGAGTGAAATAGTGCTTATATTGCCTATATTACTGTATGAAAACCAATATACTCTCGTACTACATATAAATTCGTACCAAATAAATAAATAAATACCGTTTATGAGTGGTGTGGACAAGTTACCCTCCCATAGAACTCGTTTTCTTTGGAGCCAGCCTGATAGAAAACACAGTAAGGTAAGGGGTACATCTACCTGTATCGAGTATTTTAAACCTCAGTGAGCGATTTCTCTATAAATTTTCGATGTTTCTCAACAAAAGTGGAGGTTTGAGCAAAAAAAAAAAAAAAATCCAAAATTGGTCGGGATTGGGGGAAGTCAGTGGTGGAAAATCGGTTGGGATGGGGCGGGTTAAGGAAGATGATGATGGTGTCGGCTGCTGGAAGATGCTGATAGGGATAGTCAGATGATTGGCAGATGTTGTGCTCTCGTCAGTGCCATGCCTTCCCATTGGGTCGCTGGTAGATGGGTAAATAGGTAGGTAAGTAGTCAAAGGCCTTGGTATGGTGTTGTCAGCTCTCCCTTGTCATTACTGAAGGGTCCAATACTTCATTCCTTTGTGGTGTAGATGTTGGAGTTGATGGTGGAGGAATTTTGGAGGTGTTGGTGGTGAAGAGTGGTGGAGATGGGGGTTGAAGGTTTTATGTTAGCTGAGTTGCACTTGACTCAGCTCCTCAGACAATCACTACATGTCGCTTCTTCGCTCCTCGCTCTCTTGCTATTTCCTTGCTCTAGTTCCATACTTTATCTTACTCTTCTTTTTCTTCTTAACTTGTAAATCTTGTTACTTGCTTTGTTAATTGTAGAGATGTAAGTTCTGGAGTTGCTTGTAAAATCTCGTAAATCATAGAGTTTAAATTGTTGATAGTTATTGTACATCGTAGTTCAGTAGATAGTTGATTGTTGCTCATAGTTGATTGTGTAGTAGAATTGTTACTTGCAAATAATTGTAGGTGATCGTAGAATTGATGCTTGTTGATATGCTTCGTTTCGTGGCAATAGAGCAGTCGTAGAAAATTCAAGTAGTCTTCTTGTCTTTTTTTTTAACGTTGTTGTTTACTGCTGTTGTTTACCAGTTGTTTACCTCTGTTTTTTACCACTTTTTTCACGAGCTGCCACCAGCGTAGATAGGATAAATAGGAAAGTATTTAGGTAATCTGGTTGATATGTGAAAACCAGTGATGATAATGTGAGGCAATGGATAGCTCTTTGCAGAGTAGGTGCCACTATCTCACTGGCCTCTCTGTCTATCTTGTAATGTTGGTGAGGTGAGTTATACGCAGTCTTGGGTTATGGAGTTTATTGTACACAGTTATATCAAGATGTGATGGACAGAGTAACATACTGTACTGTGACGGCGAAGCTCCTGAATACCCTATCTCCTAGCTTCCTTGCTTCTGCCTTCGATCGTTCACCTGAGCTCTCTGACTATTTTCTTCGAGTTTTGAGGATATATACGGCTTGGTGGGGCTGTGCGTAATGTCTAATATTCTTCCCTGGGCAGTTTCCATGACGTCAGATAACTGGATCAAGTTGGTTAAACTGCTCGTCTTATGAAATTCTTGTACCGTCTGAGCTAAAAAGAGATTGTTTGGGATACATTATGTGTCATGACATTTGGAACTCGAATATGTGTACGACTTTCATGAACCACAGAGAAGACATCTTGTGCAAGCCATTACCCATTGTTCTATGTCATATCAATCCCTATATATTAATGCATATATATCCAGTGGGCATACAGCACCTCAATTTAGCTACACCCCTTCCCCCCCACCACACACACAGTTTTTCTGTCCCATTCTCTTATCAGTACTCCGAGTTTTTCAAATATGCAATCATTCAGCTGAGTCACTGTCTCCCTCTTTCTGTCTTTCCCTCTGCCAGTGACTCCAGTCTTCTAAGACCGATGTGTCCAGGCATCTCGAAATGAAGGTATCGTGAAACTGGATTTCTCTCTGTTTACTTTTCTCTCTGAAGAAAAATTGTCCACTTCCACCCTTAGCTTACTCCGTTTTACACACACACACACACACACACACACACACACACACACACACACACACACACAAAATAAACTGAATCTACCAACACTACAGGAGAGAAGGAAAAGAGGTGACATGATAATGCTATATAAGTGCATATCAGGAAAGGAGAAAATAGACATAAATGATTACTTAACATATGGAGAAGCATCAGCAAGAGGACACTGCAAAAAACTGCATAAGAAGAGAGGTGATAAAGACGTAAGGAAATTCAGTTTCCCAAACAGAGCAATTGATCAATGGAATGCACTACCGAATGAAATAGTGTGTGCCAAAACAATTCACAAATTTAAGGATATGTACGATAAATATGGTTTCAGACACGGGACAGTACGAGCTTGACTCATTCCTGTAAAGATACAATTAGGTAAGAACAATTAGGTAAGAACACACACACACACACACACACACACACACACACACACACACACACACACACACACACACACACACACACACACACACACACACACACACACACACACACTAGTAACAGAGTGACAAGCGAATACAAACATGGAAACATTACACACACACACACACACACACACACACACACACACACACTCACACACGCACAAAAACACTTTCTCTTTCCCTCTCTCTCTCTCTCTCTCTCTCTCTCTCTCACACACACACACACACACACACACACACACACACACACACACACACACACACACACACACAAATGTAATAATACTATGTAACCATACCTTGTAACCATACACTGATAATCTCTTGAACTTGCAAACTAGAACTAGCAGTGTATAAGTGTATAAATATAACAGTATATGTATCTGGTAATGTGTGGGTGCCTACGTGACGATTAGTGCACTTATCAGCAGAGTTCATAAACTGAAACGTAAGCATTCCAGCTCTCACTGCACTGCCGTAGCTCTGTCGGGTGTTGAGGGGCTGGCATAGGATGGGTTGGACCTGTGTTTGTCTTCTCCAAATAAACTCATTTTGAAACTACATCAAGACACTTGTATTACTCCTGACTGGGTGTACGAGAGGAGTGGAAGAACTTGGTGGCAGCGGTGGAATTTTGGACAGTTACCGTCATCCAAACATGTGGACTGTGGAGGGGAAGCCGAGTTCATCACCATCGCTGGACAAGTTCGAGGTGGGATTTTCAGTGGTTACCCTCGTCCAAATATATGGACTGACTCTCATCTTAAATGTCAGGACCAACTTGCCAAGACCCGGGTTCCTACATTCCTTATGGGGTGACATGGGATTGGATGATGGATGGATGGTTGGATGGAGAGGAAGCCAGGTTCACCATTGCTGGACTAGTCCGAGGTTGGAAAGTTGTGGAAGTAATGTACTGGGCTGAGATGCAAGAAAGTAGTGGTAGTTGTGTGTAGCAGAGTTGGGAGCTGTGTAGATGTGACAAAGAAATTAGAAGCAGTAGTTGGAAAATGGGCACAAGGAATTTCTAGAGAATCATTTAGAGAGGATGGTGTATCTGGATTTATTATATCTGAAAGAAAATTATCCAGATTTTCTAGAACGGAAGTAGTAGTGGTAGTCGAGGTGGTAGTGAGGGTGGCGTGAAAGAGTCCAGTGGTAGGTGTATGAGTGGATACGGTGGGTTTTACGTCCGACTTCCCGCTACGGAGATGAGTCAAGGTATTCACATCACCGAGATCGACATCCTCACTTTCAGTCTCAAGTTGCGGGCGAACAGGAGAGATATAAGATTTTTTAACCCGCCCCGTCCCGACGACGTATGGGTACGTCACCACGATTTGCATTTGCCAGTCCCGGCGACGTACCAGTACGTCGTGCAATTGCAAGGTACCTAATTTGCACAATTTTCAATTTTCGCACGTGATTTTTTGTATGTATACACGGGACACCTTCCTCTATTCCTGTACAAGATACCAAGCAGGGACAATGCCTTACACTGCATAACCTCCCCCCTCCCCCCCTCACGCCATTGTCTTGGCAAAGGACCTGTTACCAGTGACCTGGCTAGTAAAGTTATTCAGGGCCAGAGTGATTCCCCAATCGATGACAATGTGGAGGACAATGTTTACATAGCATTAGAAGAAGAAACAGCCAGAAATAATGATCAGGTAGTGTGGCAAAAATAGGTCAGGTATGGTGATTAGTTAGTGAGTGAAACAATGCTTATAATGCCTTTATTACTGCTTGAAAACCAATATACTGTCATACTACATATACATTCGTACCAAGTAAATAAATAAATACCGTTTATGAGTGGATAAAATAGTTACCCTCCCATAGAACTCGTTTTCTTTGGTGCCAGCATGTTAGAAAACCCACTCAGGTAAGGAGGAACTCCTACCTGGATTGGGCACTTTAAACCTCAGGTGAGCGATTTCTCTATGAATTTTCGATGTTTCTCACCAAAAGCGAAGGTTTTAGCCAAAAAAAAAAAAAAATCGAAAATACCTCGGGACTGGGGGATGTCAGAGGTGCGGAAAACCTCGGGACGTGACGGGTTAAAGTATGTCGTGCTGTAACATGTAGTAAAGAAGGAAAATATATACTAATAGTTATGAAAATGAAAAATATACAATATACAGCGAGAGTATGAGGGAATATGAAGTATACACAATGATAGTGAAGGGGAATAGCCTATGAAAGCGGATATGAAAGAAAATCGCTTGGGTGATGAATGAATAAAGTGAGAGAGGAGCATGATGAATGAAGCGGGAGAAACTACTGATCAATATGAACCAGGAATGTGATATAGCGATTGAAAGTAGATGAATGGTAACAATATACTTACATGTACTGAATACCGAAGTGTCACCGAAAGAAGCAAGAAGTTAGCTGGCTGGAGGAGCAACTTCAGTAAGGTTCAGCCTCTCCCACTCAGATGAACCGAGACACTGGTTGGAGAGAGAGGGCAATGATGTCACTACTGAAGTCCACTAATCAGAGACGACCTGGAGCATCAGATGAATACAACTAAGATGTTGACTGAAGAAGGCAACAATGACGAAGACTTCACCGGTTGGCTGGCCATGGGCCCAGGGAATGCAGTGGAGGTGGAGGGTTGGGAAGGAGTTTCCTGGGTGTGGGTAGTGGGGCTGGCTGGCGAGGGTGGGGGGGGGGGCGAGTCAGCAAGGCGTGCTGGAGGTGAGAGCTGGCGGTTGGGGTGTGAAGTTTAACGGTTTTAATACCGGTAGTTGTAGTTTTCTAAAACAGGACTGCCATAAGAGCTGGCAGTGGTGTGTGAATGGCTTACTGATTGTTCGGCCGTGCAGCTGCTGGTGAGGACTCATGGGGGCTGAACATCGGTACAGAGAAATTCAGGAACTCACTATAGCAAGATCTCACCCAGAAATACATAGGAGACACAACCACAAGGTAGGTGAACGGAGAGGAGTGTGGCGGGTGTGGAGACTGGAACTGGAGCAGAGCACCAGCACAAATGAGATGTGGCCAAGGGGCTATTTCACTAAGAATATACTGTACGGAGGCGATGTGACTGAGATCCAACTCACCGCTGTCACCATTTTTTTTTAAGCTAGAGTATATTCAAGTTCTCACACTTAAATTACATTTTCCAGCCAGGCACCTGTAGGTCGTTCACATGTGAAGCGTCTCTCTTTGATCTTGTGGGAGAAATTTTAAGTGGCCTATTTGGCGTAGCAACAACTCGTGATCTCTCTGATTTCAAATCCGACCTTGCTCATTTAGTCGGCGCCCTTGAGTGTCAAAATCGTGTACGGTAATAAAGGTTCAACACACTATTCTTCAGAAGATCACGGCCCACTTAAATGATGTCACATACACTTAAAACAACTTCACAGAAATTCTGAGGAGGCAGATTTCAAATATTAACATTATCTTCGATCTTCCATATGTCAAACTACACATGGACAACCTGCAGCTCCCCCTAGACTCTCTTCTTTCTCAAGTCACCACCTTAGTTAGTATTCAAGCTAATGCTGTCGGTGGTCGTGTTACTGCAGACTAAGTACCTATTTCTGATCTTTGTTTTGTAATGGAAAGGGCTCGCTCTACTTTTGACTTGTCTCCAGTGCTTTCGTTCTCCTCTCAAGAATTGTACTATCCAGTACTTGAGGCCACCTTCCTGACTAATTACATTGTCGTTCATATTCCTCTTCATTCTACCATCACAATTAATATATGCCAAATTATTCCTTTTCCATAAATTATTCCTTTTCTATTGTTGTTCAAGAATTTCGTCTTGCAGGTCTCTGCTTTCTCGGAGTATTACCTCCTATCTCATGAGAGTCTCTCCATTGCTTTCACATCATCCAGTGATCTCGCCAAAACTTCTTTCTTTTCACCTACTTCTCGTCTTCGTGGTGCCTACCTTGTGGCTATTTTTCCTATTAGTGCAGCACCCAGTGAGCCTACCTTGGTTCGCAGCCATTCTGTACACTCTACCTGTTCATTTATTCCGGTTTCTCAACTCCCAGTGCATCATGCTTATGTGGACCACATCCAGAACTACTTCTTCACTGTCCCAGTCTTTGTCAGCACCATGTGTCCATGAACTTATGTTCGTTCAGTGCCTGCTAATGGTCTCTATAAGGCACCTGACTATTGTACAGTTAAATCAGAATCTGTGATTTACTATGCCACTCGTTATCATCAGGCCATACACAATGACACATATGAAATATTTCAATCCATCACATGATTTCCAGCCTCCTTTTTAACAATGTATCTATCAACTCTGCAAACATGCATGTGTTGGACTTTCTCAGCCAGAGTGATTTTGTTATGGATTAGTTTTCCTTGGCCTTCAGCCGTTCATGGGTACATCCAGTCTTTGTGTTCCCCCAGTGGCTATCTCTCTTATTGGATTCATTCTGACCATTTGTGATGTGCATTGTTGTGTTAGGAAAATGGAACGCAAACTACATGAAACCCGCAATGCAACAAGGTTAGTACAACCACCACAGGACGTTGAAGATGGCCGTATGTAATATCACCTCATATTACTGCTAAAAGTGCCCCCCCAAAAAAAAAACATGAAATTTAGAAAGTAAAATGACAAGTTGAAAGGTACAATGACAACACTGAATTGTTTACGAACTTAAGTGATATAATGGAAAAGGATAGTAGATTAAAAAAAAAAAAAGACAAGGGAACAAATTGGTGGCAAAAAGGATGATGATGATAGTGAACCATCTGGTGTATATGCCATCAACTCAAGGGATCAGCTATGACTCTTTCACCTGACCTAGTCTCACACGTGTCTTCTGGTGGCTTCTTACAACAAAAACGAGCAATTGGTCAATCTTTCGGAGACTTATCGAGATGCAGCAGCCTTACCTGGGGAACCTGTGGGTAGGACAGATCTTGTGCAGCATCACATAGGATTAGTGCCAGGAACTCAACCAATTTACATACCAGCATATCGATTACCCCACAGTTTGAGAAAAGAAACAGATGAGATAGTACAAAACATGTTAGATCAGGACAATATTGAGCATTCTGTCAGTCTATGGAGTAGCCCACTTTTTCTAGTTCCAAAGAAGGGTGGACAATTTAGACCAGTAGTGGACTATTGTAAAGTAAATTCTGTCACTGTACCCGATCATTTTTCATTGCCAGTTTTAACTGATTTGTTAGAGTTACTAGATGAGAACAACGTGGTCTTTACATCCCGTGACCTATTCATTGACTACTGGCAAGTAGAAATGGAAGTATCATCTTGCCTTGTAACAGCGTTTAGCATCCCTTCTGGACATTGTCAGTTTAAGAGGCTTACTTTTGGACCAAGGAATACCCCTTCAGTATTCATGAGACTCATTTATTCAGTCTTCATTGGCATGATTGGCTACTCTCTTCTTGCCTACTTGGATGATATATCACTGTAGTGAGCAAGTCTACCCCTGAACATTTTGCCAAGCTTCAACAAGAATTTGATTGCCTTGAGATAGCTGGTCTAAAGATCAGCCTCAATAAATGTGACTTCCTAAGAAAGAAAATTAAAATCCTTGTGCATGTAGTTGATGCTGCGGGAATTCATATTACTGAAGATAGAACTGCAGCAGTCAACTTCTCAGAACCTACCAGTACAGATGATGTGAGGAGTTTCCTTGGATTGAGTGGTTACTACCAATGATATATTAAAGGGTATGGACGGATTGCCGCTCCTCCGACTCGGTAAAGAAGAATGCATCTTTCGTGTGGACAAAAGATCAGTCACAAGCCTTTGAAGAACTGAAAATAGCCTTTGTAAATGCCCTAGTCTTGACCTTCCCTGATTGTACGAAACCCTTCCTTTTGTGCACGGATGCGTCAGGCACAGGAATTCGTGCAGAACTGATGCAACTAGACCAGGCAACAAGTAAGCACGTAATAGCGTATGCTAATCGCTCCCTTAACCCCGCAGAAATAAATTACAGTGTTACGGATTTGGAAGCCCTGGCTGTGGTCCGGTCCCTGAAACATTTCAAAGATATAGTATATGGTTACCCAGTGCATATCCAGACAGACCACATCCCTCTTTGTGATTTGTTCAAGGGAAGGAACCTTACAGGTCGACTGGCTTGATGGTCAGTCATCATCCAAGACTTTAATCCAGCCTTCCAGTACGTGGCAGGGAAATCGAGTAGAGTTGCAGATACACTTTCACACCATGTAGTGGTGGCAGTCTCATCGTAACAGCCAAACGAAATTTCTAGCACCACCTTAACCTCCTAGGTCATTCAGAATTGTTAGTGCAAAGACCCTGTATGGTCCAAGGTAATTTATTTCCTAAAATTGGAAGATAATTCGACCTCACCCACTCTGCCAGTGCCAACAGACGAGTTCATGTTAAATAATGCTATCTAGTACAGGAAAATATTACTTACAGGAAAGGACATACCCACCAGGGAAGTATACCAACTCGTTGTCCTTGCTGACCTAATATCTGTGGTACTTCATATCATTCATAACACTCCTTACTGATAATGACACGGAGTTTAACCCCTAAATATCACTGGAGCTGCAATTCGGGGGTGTTTTTTCGACTTTCACCAAGGGGAAAGTCAATATGTTCTGGATAAAGAGGAAGAATTTAAACATCTGACAGCGCAATCGGCACCCCCCTAGGCCTAATGGTTACCGCACAATCGAGGGTCAAAGTTGAAAATAAATAAAATTAGTTCCCCAAAAAATTTCGAAAGCCCCCATAGTTTTAATAACTAACTATTTCTATTACTGAAAAAGGTCTTTGCAATATCATCACCAAGCCTAAGAACAGGTGTTTTGGGGTATGGGGAGATTACTTGCCTTTGGGGAGATAAAGTACCCTGTGGGGAGGTATGGAGGTTGGATAAAACCATCTTTTCTCATCAAAGGAGAACACTTTAGTTTGTTCTTAACCAACTACTATGAAAACAAATGTATGTACGTGTGGGGAGATAAAATTCGATCGGGGAGAAGGCCTACAATGAGTACATTGAACCTTGGGAGATCATTTACGGTAACAACCACTTTGGCTAGTTGAAACAAACAAAATCTATGTGATTTAGCATATCAACCAAGGAAGCAGGTGTGTTTGCAGGTGCGGGGAGATAATTCACGTATGGGGAGTAACAGATGTATCGAGGTGGAGGGGTGGTGGTGGGGGCATGGGGCTGGGTGGTGGAGGGGGTGCTGGGGCTCAGATGCCTGTGATTGCACGTGTTTGCATGTATAGAATAGTATATAGAGAAGCATTTATTATGTTCAGGTACGAAAAGGCACAGAAAAAAATAAAAAACATCAAGGCAATACATATAAAACACGTGTACAGTAAGCAACAATAATCGTGTCGTGAAATTTGGTGAAAACATAAGCTAACGGGCTAAGCATCTGGTACATTCCGCTGTCTGTCATACGGACGGTTCATAATGTTTCACGAGTTACATTTAATCTTCGGACAAAACCGCGTCATGAATACTGTTGCTCACTGTACATGTGTTGGGAGTGGGATGCGTACGGGGGGAGAGCAAGCCAAGCTGCGTGCTCACTATCACACGATGGTTTACTGGGGGTAGGAGGGTAATATAGGGCCGAAAGGGAGGGAGGGGGTAGGGTAGGTAGGGGTATAAAGGTAGGGGGGAAAGATGGGGGGGACTGGAGGGGGATGGAATGGGCCTCGCGGTTGGGAAAGGGGTAAACTTCGACTAACAACGTCCTATTGGGGCATACAGAGGGGTGGGAGGGTCTTCAGAGAGGGTTATTATGTGACGGATGACAAAACATTCAGGCAATGGGTGGGCCAAGAGGGAGGGTGACCCCCCTGCCCCCAGAGTGGCCGGATCACCCAACCCGAGGTCAGAGGGGTTAGTTATCATTGGCTTGAAGGGATATACAGGTATGTCAAAATTGGGGCAGAGCAATATGCAGGCAGTTTTTTACAAGGCGCGCTATATTGATGTGATTCGGCTGAGAGGGCTAAGGTGGTCAACATGTACATTGACGTGCTTCAGTATTTAGAGGTTAACAACAGTCTCCTAATTGAAACTTGTAAGCAGTATAACATCAACAAATCTATGTTATTCCTAAACATCTGGCTTCCAATGGCCTCATAAAGTGCCACAACAGATAGGTTTTGACTCTTTAAGACATCTAGGATCACAAAGTGCGTCCTGGGATGGATGGATACCCCAAGTTGCCGCCTCTATAAAATAGTTTTATCAATGCCTCTATTGGCGAATCTCCCCTCTTTGTGTTGTATGTGTTCAGTAAAGACCTCCCCTATTCAGTGTTATCATCAAGGCCTGATGTGCTCTTTAATATGGATGACTGCGTAAAGGTGAAAATGCCAAATTGCCAGAAAATACATCAGTATGTACAAGAAAACCTGGCATTATCTCAGGAGAGCATATTCCAATGCCATCATAAGTCTACCTCACCTATCAGTATCAATTTTGGAGGTCTGGTATTTGCTCATTCATTTACACACATCTCTAAATTGAATGACAAATTTACGGGCCCACACCGCGTGATAACTTGACAGGGAAACAAGTCTGAAATTCGGGAATGGTTAACTAGCGATACCAAGTGGGTGCATGTGGGCGATCTTAAGTGTGCACCGAGAGGCCTGGTGTTCGAGGAGTCACAGAAACAACATCTGCTTTTCCTATTCCTCCATCTGAACCCTCTTCACACACACCTGGCCCCTCAGCCAATAAATATCGATCAAAGTTGCAGTCCACACACAAACCTCCTATTAGTTGCATATTCACCTCTTCATAATCATCTCGATTAATTCAAACTTATTTTATAGGTAACATGTCTGGGGTCCACTTGCTGACAGTGCTGACCCTGATAGGGTCTGGGTTGGGTAAGGATGATGGTGGAGTACATCCCAGGTCCTTGGTCAGCTCAGGAGGCGAGGAAATTATGATAGAAGATGTAGTCTCCCTGCGCCACGGTCTTGAGCCCCTGGCTGACTTAGTCATCTCCCTGCCTCACTATGCACAACAACTGGACGATATACAGACACTCTTATCGACCATTGAGAGGAATCACAACTCCAATGCATTCTGGTACTCTCTTTATTTACCAGTTTGTTGGAAGCTTGAGTATATTCTAACACAGTTCTACCACTTAAATGACACATTTTCCAACCAGGCACCTGTAGGTCGTTCACATGTGAAGCGTGGGCTCTTTGATCTTAGGTGACAAATTTTAAGTGGCTTATCTAGAGTAGCAACAACTAGTGACCTTTTTTCAAATCCGACCTTGCTCAGTTAGCTGGTGCCCATCAGTCTCAAAATAGAGTAATAGTGGTCCAACACACTATGGTTCAGAAGATCGCAGCCCACATAAATGATGTCAGATGCATTTTAACCCCTTAACCGAGGGGATGTCGGAAGCGGTCCCTGCATGTCCCGTGGGGATAATCATGCTCCGACTGACTTTTTAAAAATATTTGCCAAAAATCTGTTATTAGTCCTAGAATATTATAATTATATACGCATATGGCACATACCTTCAGCTTTCTCCTGGGATGTTTGTTGAGCCATCATCGACTACCGTAGGACTTGTGGAGACTTCTGAAGTTGGGTAATGAAGTCTCCACTTTACGCTTCCCGACACCCCGTAATATGATTACCACAGCCTGATATTATCACTAGAAACACTATTCTATGATTTTCAAGTAGTTTGGAATCCATACTAAAAAAAAAAAAAAAAAACACTGTGAAAGCAATGTAAATTACGAGCGCGTACCAGCTTCCACCCCGCGCTCATTCCCCGCTGGTATTCTGTCATTTATTATTCATAAACACACTCACACTTTATATTCCTAGTACATTATTACACATATATATATCTACAGTATTTATCCATAAGTTTCCTTCAGTAAAAGCAGTTTATTTCACTCCAGGCATTCACTTTCTCGTTCAGTAAACTACGTAGGGTACGAAGCTTTCACTTTCACTGTCATTACTCTAAGTATTTGTACTCATATTCTTATATTACTAATTATTTACATTTCTATTTACATTTTCTATTGTATTTATATTGTTTACACTTCTATTTTATTTACGCTATGTTATGCACTGTCACTTGCAGTAACTTATAAAACTATAATCCACTGTTCAGTCATATTTACATCCATTGCTTTCACTTGCTATTTACACATTATTTACATTTCTACTTGCACTGTTTTAGAACTGCTTTAGGCTGTGGTAATCAAAGAAGCAGGTTACACAGAGGGGAACCTGGCACTCAGTGCACTGCCAAGAGGTGCGTTTGTGCTCAGGTGTGCGTCTGGTGGTATGTGCACACACTTGTCACCTGTGGATCACAGCCTTCCTCTTCGTTGTGGAAGGCATTTGCACCAATCTGTGCTGATCCATGTACGCTTCTCTGCTCAAATCTGTCAGGAAGTCTAACAGAATGGCGCCTTGGAGCTGTTGCTGTCACCCTACCATACCTCTCAAGCAGCTGCTGAACACAAGTCCTGGCAAACAACCTCAGGGAGAAGGACTTGGGTGGCTTTACCTTCATCTTGTACCGGATGAAGGCGTTCAGCATCGTCATGTCAATGAGATGCAGAAACACTTTCCTGTACCACCTAGTATTTTTCCTGAGGCAGTCAATCTGTCCAATCATCATGTCGGACTTATCCACCAGCCACATATTGATATTGTAGTCAATGACACCATCAGGTTTCATCACAGGTTCGCCTGTCCTGTGGTCGATCTTCCCACTGTCTTTCAGTTCCCCCTTGTGTACGGTGGTGAGCATGTGCACGACCCTCTTATCATGCCACCATATTGCCAGCATCTTCTCAGACTTGCATAGGTGCACATCTCCTCGCCGCTACCCCGCTGCAAGGGGTCACCTTGATGTGGTGGTGGGGCTTGAAATGTGTTTGGCTGTGCCACCTACTTTGGAGGCATACCTATCTTTGTAGGGTTCGGCATTTGTCGACCACGTGGACCAAGCACCCCCTGCATCACTAGTGGAGGAGGCCTGCTGGTGATGTCAGTCCCTGCTCATTTGCCATCTAGGGCAGCACTGTTGCCTCCTCACGTGTTTGCCGTGCATGGCGTCCCGTAATGGTGGTAGACGGGAGTCCTGGTGGTTGAGCAATGCTGCATGATGCACCCTGCAGCTAGCAATATACCTCTTTGGTCCCTTATTCTGGCTAGATGGGTGTCCTGGTTGGGCCTGACCAGGTCAATCAGCTGGTCATGCATTGGATAGGGTCAAGTGGGCACTGGGGGACCTGGTGGCTCCTATCATCCTGGAGTAACCCTTGCCCAGGTCGCCCAGTGGTTACCTGCGTATACTTTCCCGCTACCTCTGGGATCATCAGTGGTGTTATCCCTGGCTTTTGACCTCCCCTTGGGCTCCATGGTGGGTGGAGCGGTGGGGGAATGAAGTTTATGTTGTTACATGAATGGCTTTTCTAGCTAAAAACAAAACTCATGTGAAAGACACAGTATCCATCCCGAACCACTCATCAGATTCCACCTCACTTATTGCCACTCTGGAACCTTCCCAGGCCCCTGGCGGTTATCCTCCTCTGCCCTAGCGTTCTGCTGGATCAGGGAGGCAGTCGTGTCGGGTTGGTGGGGCTCTGGGGCTAGGCCTATAAGAGTCTGAGCCTGAGACATTTGTAAAATTGTTTTGAAATCTTCGGCTGGTCAGTCAATCTTGGACATTGATATTTTTCATCTCCACCGAGCCATAGTGTCTGCATGTGGGAGGGAGCCAAAAATCTCAATGCAGGGGGATGGAAGCATCCTGGTTGAGGTATCTTCCCCAGAAGAGAGCTCCCACCTGATGACTCTGATGTCCATGTCTGGTTCTGATGTTTGCTGTATCCCACATGCTACATTTAACAGGTGTAAGGGAGTAATTTTTTCACGTGACCTACTCTGATTTTCAGAGGCACGGTTGTAGAGGAACTACAATCATCTGGGGTGGTTAAAGTTGAGCGTCTTCAAAAGAAAATACTGTAGATGGTGTCCTGACCCCTACTCCTACCTTGTTCCTGACCTTTGATAGGTTAACTTTGCCTGCGTCAGTGAAACTCACTTGGCTGTCACTTCCAGTGAAGCCATTTGTGCCAACCCCAAAGAGATGTTTCCTCTGTCAAGGTTATGGCCATGTTAACCACTTTTGATGCAGAGCACAGGCTGGCCTTCCTGGTGTATGAGTCTCCTGTGGCAGACCATGCCATACCAATGACTGTCCAGGCCCCCTTAAATACTATCATTGTGGGGGTCCTCATGCTGTGAATTAAAAAAACTGCCCTCGCTACTGCCTAGAAAAGGAGATTTTGTCTATTCGAACAACTGAGAGGGTTTCATTTCCTGAAGCAAATGGAGAGCCCAGACATTCTTCCTTCAGCTGGGGGTTACATATGCTTCTGTCCTTTCCAGAACACCAGTGCATCGCCTTGTATCTCAAAGGCAGCCTCGACCCATTCCAGTATCCACTCCTTCAACTCATGATATGCAGAATGCTGTCCCCATGGTTAGTACTGTTGGTGAGAATGATGCTTGCCCAACCAGTACTCTGACTGTTTCCGCCCCCACTTCGGTGGCTGACGACTTGCACACTTCTGTGGTTGTGGCAGATGTCCATGTTGACCAGACTTCTTCTCCCGTCATAGCCAGTATGCCCAAGGCTCTAACTGTCCCTGGCAAACGTCATCGTTGTTCATCAGAGTCCTCTGAACATGAAGACCGGCCACCTAAGGTCTCTGTTGTTGACCCTTCTGTCAAAACCTCTCCTGTTCCCTCTGTCCAGCAGGCTGAGGGATCTAGCCATGTGCCAGCTGAAGCTGATGGTTCAGCTCTAGTCCGGTCCCCACCTGGGAAGGTTGCTGGACAGCTCGTTGGTGCCTCAGGTCTCAAGCATAGGAGGGCTTCCTCAAATGATTCGAGTCCCGTGGACTCCACTTCCACTTCTGGGGCGTCTGGTGAGGGCACTGGCCCTCCTACATCTCTAAAGGTGGCCCCCAAGCCACCTTCCAAACAAACTGGTATTCCCACTCCAAGAAGGAGTGTTGTAAGACACTTCCTCATCCTCACGTTTGTCTTCGAATGTTAATCAGAGGGTGCAGGTTTCTGGTGCTGGGCAGGCTCCTGTGAAGGGCCTTCATAAGCATCAGTCCAAACCCGCTTGCTTGTCAGGTGTACAGTCCCGCACTTAATCATCATTCCTCCATTATTGGTTCCATCATCCGGTGGAATTGTCGGGGTTTATGTGCCAACTATGAGGAGTTGTGTCATCTTGTTTCTCAAGTTACTCCTCTGTGCATGTGCATCCAGGAGACCATGGTACTGAAGGTGATACTGTTCCTCCCGGTCCTTCTGGCTACCATGCCTTTTATTCTGATCCTGTGCCGGGCCAAGGTCATCATGGAGGTGCTGCTATCTTCCTTCACAAGGATATTCCATACAGTCATCTGGACATCTCCACTCCCCTGCAGGCTATCGCTGTCCGGATGTTTTTTACATTGACAGTATACAGTTTGCAGTCTTTATCTTCCTCCTAGTGCTATTGTTGAAAGGGCGGATCTGGAATGCCTTATTCATGACCTTCCTTCTCCCTTTCTGTTACTAGGAGATTTGAATGGTCACCATCCGCTGTGGGGAAACAGTGAGGCCAACCCTCGGGGTGTAATGCTGGCCTCTTTAGTGGAAGATCAGGAGTTAGGCATTTTCAATACCAATAAAATGACTTATTTCCATAGCCTGACTGGAACTTTTACTGCCATTGATTTGTCTTTATCCTCAGGTGATGCTGTTTTAGATTTTACCTGGGATGTGTTGCCAGACCTGTATGGCAGCGACCATTTTCTGTTGCTTTTAACTGCTAGTGCTGTTGGACCTCAGCCACGTCTTCCTCGCTGGCTTCTGGATAAGGCTGACTGGCCATGTTTCAGGGAATAAAGTTCCATTTCCCTTTCTGTCAATGAGTTTGGCTGTCTTACTGAGGCTGTGTCATATTTCAATACCATGTTGCACTCAGCAGCCCTGTTATCTATTCCAAAAACAAAGGGTCAGTTTCCTAAACATCCGGTTCCTTGGTGGAACTCTGAGTGCAGTTCTGCAGTGAGAGCCAAACGAGTTGCCTTCTCTCAACTTCGTCGTCACTGTGGGGATCCTCAGTATTTGGTGGCGTATCAGAGGGCACGAGCTCATATGAGGCGGGTTTTAAAGGAGGCCAGGCGTTCATCCTGGAAGGGTTATGTTTCCTCCATCAATTTGAGGACTTCCATCACCCAGGTGTGGAACCGTGTAAGGGAAATTTCAGGAAAATTTACTGTTCCTTCCCCTCCTGTTTTATCTGCAGCAGGTGGAATTGTGGCTGATCCATTTGCTGTTGCAGAGTTACTTGCTGATCATTTTGCCAGTGTGTCAAAGAAGGATGCAGATACGCCTTTGGCTTGCCACCGTCGGTGCCAAGAGTCTTGTGGTCTCAGTTTTGCCACTGCTGGAGGAGAGCCTTACAATGTTCCATTTTCAGTTTCTGAACTCCAGGCGGCTCTGTTGCAGTGCCAGGATTCCTCTCCTGGTTATGATGATATTCCTTATGCCTTTTTACGCCACCTGTCTGATGAGAGTCCGTTGTTTTTGCTTTCACTGTTTAATAAGATCTGGTGTTCTGGGGAGTTTCTGGCTTGTTGGGGTGTTGCTGTAGTTATCCCCATCCCCAAACTAGGTAAGGACCACCTACAGGCAACGAATTATCGCCCAATTTCTTTGACGTCTTGTATATGTAAAGAGTTAGAAAAGATGGTCAATGTTAGGCTTGTGTGGTTTTTAGAGAGAGGTGACTTCTTATCCCCTGCCCAGTATGGCTTTCGAAAAATGCGATCTACCTCTGATGCACTACTGTCCTTGGAATTTTGTCACTGAGGCTTTCTCCACTAACCAACATCAGGTCACGATCTTCTTCAATCTGGAGAAGGCATATGACACTGCCTGGCATCATGGTATTTTACTCTCTCTTCATGAAGCTTGCCTATATTTATTTAACAGTTTTTATCTAACCGAATTTTAAGGGTGCGATTGGGAGGAGTGCTTTCTACTGCCCGAGCACTAGAAGATGGAGTACCACAGGGGAGTATCCTTAGTGTTACTCTGTTTGCTGCAGCCATTAACAGTGTCATTAGTGTACTTCCTGACGGTGTGCGAGGATCACTGCATGTCGATGACCTCTCGATTTCCTTCACCGCGTCTAGAATGTCTCTGATAGAGAGGATGCTGCAGCTGACTCTCAATCGAATTTCTGACTGGGCAGAAACTCGCGGTTTCCATTTTTCTTCAACAAAGACAGTGGCTATGCATTTTTGTTGTCTTCGAGGGGTTCACCCTGACCCTGACTTGTATCTCTATGGTAGGAGAATATCCTGTGTGGAAGACACACGGTTTCTGGGTCTTTTGTTTGATAGACGACTAACCTGGGTCCCTCATATTCGTTCTGGTAAGGCAGCCTGTCTTAAAGCTTTGAGTCTTTTGAGGATTTTAGCTCATACCTCTTGGAGTGCTGACCGTCAGACCCTCCTCCTCTTGCATAGGTCTCTTATTCTTCCTAAACTTGATTATGGGTGTGAGGTCTACTCCTCTGCAACAGATGCCCATCTCCGGTTGTTAAATTCTGTTCATCATGCTGGTGTGCGTCTAGCAACCGGGGCATTCAGATCATCCCCGATTCCAAGGTTATTGGTGGATGCTGTGGTACTCCCCTTGGATTTGCGACGCCAGTTGCTAATGATGAGGTGCTGGTATCGTCTTCACTGCATTCCAGACTCAATTTCTTGTGCCCTCATCTCCCAGGTTTGTTTGTTTGTAATATTTTCCCCACAGCCTGGTGGGGAACGGGCAAACATGAGAGCCCGTCAGGGAAGTTGCAGAAAATAGCTCTCCCATGAGAGCATAGCTGGGCTGGCATGAAGGCTGAGGAGGTGGCGAACAAGGCGAGGGGAAGCAACGGTGGTTCAGGCAAACTAGCACAAGATGGTTGAGGAGGGCAGGGCGGGACGGCGAAAGCACGGTGGGCTGCCAGGCGCCAATGGAGGGGGCGCTGACAAGTGCTGGATGTAAAACCGCCCAGACGCTGCCCTCAACCCCCTTGCCCTGGTGAAAAGGCGATACGACTCGCCCAACCCCGCAGCAAATGGAGACCGAAGAGGGAGGCCAGGACAAGGTCACAGGGAGGACAGGCCCTGGTCCAGGTGGGCGGAGGGAGGAAAACTGCTCTCTCGACCTCCGGGTGGGCAGATCCTAGGCCATGGCCCTCTGGGTGGAAAGGACAGGCCTACCCTCCTCGGTGATGCTAGGGGGGCTGGTCCCGCCACGGACTAGAGTGGAGGTGTCGACGGGACAGGAGGTGGGCTGCGAGTGTCTCCCAGGATTCCCGATCTTCTGTTTTTGACACCCATCCTAATTTCCCAAAGCCATTTGGTCACAGGGTCCAGTCTGTTATATTAGTCCTCCCTGTTCCGAGACTGGCAATTTCTCCACATCGGATCCCAACTATGGGTTCTTGGCTGCTTCCTCATGTGACATTCTGTAGGTCCGTTGTTGAAAAAAAAGGCTCACTTCCCTCTCAGGTGTCCCTCTCTCTCTTTTTGGAACATGCCTCCATTCATGAGGGTTCTGTCCCTGTCTATACTGACGGGTCTGAGACTGATACTGGAGTAGGATTTGGTGTTGTCTTCCCTTCCTTTAGTAGGGGCGGTAGCCTTCCTGGCATTACTTCAGTGTATATGGCTGAACTGACTGCAATTTTATGTGCTGTTAAAATTATTTTTACTCTCCCCCAACTCTTTTTTGTGATTTCTAGTGACTTACGTAGTGCTTTGTCTGCATTGGAGTCTTTTAATGCATCCCATCCATTGGTTATATCAATTTTAGAGTGGCTTTTTCTTCTTGGCTGTCGTGTCCGCCATGTAGACGTCTGTTGGGTACCCGCACATGTTGGTGTGGTGGGCAATGAGAGGGCAGATACTTTAGCTAAAGCTGCATCTTCTCAACAGTCCCCAACCGACTACCCACTTCCTGCTTCTGACATAACACCTTGCTTGTGGTATGCAATTCGCAAGTGTTGGCAGAGACACTGGGATGTTGTTTCTCACAATAAACTAAAAGAAATCTTTCAGAGAATGGTTGTGCCAAGAGTTCTTCCCTCTACCTCTTGGCGATTGGACGTGGCTCTTGCTAGGCTTCACATTGGACATTTGCGGCTTACACATGGGTTCCTGATGAGTGGTGAATCTCAACCATACTGTTATGACTGCATTGTTCCCCTTACTGTCCGTCACTTGCTGGTCGAGTGTCCGAGTCTGGGGGACCTACGTCGGAGATTCCTCCATGGGCATAAGGGGGTAGATGGTGCCCATTGTTTGTCCTCGATGCTTGGTGAAGTCTCAAGCGATTTTAGTGATGTTTTTAGTTTTCTTCAGGAGGCGGGCCTCCTTCCACTTTTATAAATAATTGATGTTTTATAAACTATTCTTTTATTATTTTCAGTGTTTTATTCCTACTAACAGATAATTTATTAACTTTAATTTACGCACTTTTTTATTTTGCTGTGTCTTTTACTTTATCTTCCGGCGGCATATGACCCTGGCAGTTGCGCCGCCAGATTATAATTATTTTAAATCAATCAATCAATCAATTAATCCTCGCTGCTAATTTCCTGCCTTGGGGAATTTGGGGATGTGAGCACGATTACTCTTGACAGTGCCGCAGGAGCCGATGCCATGCTCTGAAAGGTATTTAGCAAGTTTCGGTGCTGTATAGTAGTTGTCAGTATACAGCACATGATTCCCACCAAAATACCTTTCAAGCAGCACTTTCACTACACAGCCTGAGAAGCCAAGGGGGTGTGTTTTGTCCAGATCGACAGTGCTGGCTGAATAGATGATGAAGTCAAGGATGTACCCTGTCTTACAGTCGCACAGTACAAAGAACTTGATTCCAAACCGATGATGTTTGCTTGGAATATACTGTACGAACCTCAGACGTCCTCTGAACAGAACCAAGGATTCGTCTATGACAACCTTCTGATATGGGTGGACGAATGAATTAAATTTATCCTCCATTCTGTTCAGAATCTCCCGGATCTTTCAGAGTGGGTCAGTCCGGGAAGGTACACCTCCGGACAGAAATTCATAATACAGGGTAATCTGCCATTAGAGGTCAGGTTCATCGCACACGTCTACCCCCCATAACTCCCACTCCTTATGCCCACCAAAACACTGATTCGTTAGGCTGATAGATAAAAGACATGAAGCTCTTGCCTTGGCATCTGGACAGCCACATATGCACCCACCTGCTTATCCACCTACCCACTCAACTCATCCAACACAACCCACCAACCTCACCCCTGCCACCCACCCAGCCCATCGATCCCTGCTATCCACCCTGCTAACCCACGAATGTCACACACGAAGTTCACCCAACAATGCCACTCAACCCATTTACTCATTCACTTCTCCACCCTGAACCCATCCAGCCACCCAACCCAACCACCCACTTAGATCATCCCTACCACAGTTAGTTAGTTAGTTAAAGATATTTCCCTGCCAAGAAAGAAGGGAACTGGGCCCTTTATCCCGACCACGCAATCGCCTCAGCCACCCTGGCGACCAGCGGTGCCCAGTCACCCTGGCGACTCACTTTACCCACACATCCCGACAACCTATCTTGCCCACAGACCCCTACCACCCAACCTCACCACCCACAAATACCACCCACCCTTCCCACTCACGAATTCCACCCACCCTGGTCACCCAACAATACCATCCATCACATCCATCCATACAACCCTCCGACCTCTCCCTGAACACTCCCCACCCACCTCACCCTCTCCATCCACCCATCCTGTCCACCCACTCCTCCCACCGACCCACCCTCCCATCCACCCTTCTTACCCAACCCCATTTACTCCGGCACCCCATTCACCCATTTGAACCCGACTTATCCATCAAACTCATCTTATCCAAACCTAACATACCGACCCCTCCCCGATCACCCATATATCCAGCCACCTACCCACCCAGCCCACTAAACGCAGCCACTCACTAACCCATTTACCCCTACAACCCACCCAAAACCTCTCCACATACCACACCCAACAACTGTCCTCACCCCCATTGCACCATTATCACTGTCCACCCACCCTGGTGATGCACCGAACTACCACACCCACCAACTCAATCTCATCAACTCCACCCACCCAACCAACTGACTCTCATCAACTCCACCCACCCAACCAACTGACTCTCTCTCTCTCTCTCTCTCTCTCATACACACGTACACACACACACACACACACACACACACACACACACACACACACACAGAGACTGACACAATAAGGGCGCGTCCACACATGTGCTCGAGCAAGTGCTGGCAACATGTAAGCAACAGAGTAACGACCACGCTGCAAACATGTTGGGAACAGCAGCATCCAGATCATGTTGGCAACATCATGATCAAGTCTCAACTGCCTGCTATGGATACACTTATCCCATCACCTCTCCTGCAAGTGTTCGAAGATGCACTGAAACATGTTTTCATACATCTGTCCAAATACTGCTGCAAACGTGTTCCCGAACATGTTCCCTGTCATGTTGGCAATATATGTTCGAGAGCACGTGTGGACTTGCCCTGAGTGAAACAAAACACGCATAAACACACACACACACACACGCCAATATATGTTCGAGAGCACGTGTGGACTTGCCCTGAGTGAAACAAAACACGCATAAACACACACACACACACACACACACACACACACACACACACACACACACACACACACACAATTCAGAGTTTAAGAGCATTACTACATAAAATGGAAGAGAAATCGGAAAGAATGATACTAACTGGAGATTTTAATACAAATATAAATTGGAATACTCTAGATATAATAAGCCAAGAAAGCTGTTGGGACCAAAAGCTCCTGGATCTCGTGCAAGAGTTTTTCCTAACACATGTAAGGGAAAGCACCAGAAAAAGAGGACTCGATGTACCCTCAGTGCTAGATCTCATATTTACTAGGCAAGAAAATGATATTGACATTTTGATATATCACTCTCCATTCGGCAAAACCGACCATGCAGTACTAAATTGCAACTTCAGGATAGCATATGACATAGTTAACAGCAATGAAAGTTACAAAAAGAGCCTAAACTATAAAAAGGGAAACTATCATGACTTAAAGAAGTACGTCTTAGAAATTAATTGGGAAAAGGAGCTTAGAGGACAAGATTTAAATCTAGCTATATCTGTCTATAGCCCGACGCCCTAATCCCGCAAAGGGTGGCCACAGACAAAACGCCTCCAAGTCGCTCTGTCACCCACCATTTGACTACCTTCCCCCCAACTCACCCCCCCCCTCCCTCATATACCTCTCAATTCCATCTCTCCACCTCATCCTCGGTCTACTTCTCCCTCTCCCTCCCTCCACCTGACCTACATACACCCTCTTAGTCAGTCTTTCATTCTCCATTCTTTTCACATGTCCAAACCACCTCAGTGTATTTATCCTAATCGTCTCAACCACATCCACATCCACCCCACAGCGTTCCTTCACTTCTTCATTCGTCAGCCTGTCTCTCCACGTCACTCCACATGCTCCTCTCAAGTAACTCATTTCCACTGCTCTCACTCTTGACTTGTTCCCCTCTTGCAAGGTCAATGCCTCACTTCTATACGTCAGGGTAGGGATCACAATACTATCATGCAGTGACTTCTTAACTTCCATACTCACCTCCCTATTTCTCATCACTGCTTTCAGTGTACCAACAACCTTCCTTTCCTGCTGTACCCTTTCACGCACTTCATCCCCCAAAGTTCCATCCTTACTCATCACACAACCCAAGTACTTGAATGCACTCACATTCTCCATATCCTCACCATCTAACCTCACTGCACACTCTGTGACTTCATTCCTCTCAAACACCATAACTTTACTTTTGTTTACATTAACTTTCCTCCTCCTCCTCCTCCTACACACTGTCCCAAATTTATTCACCAAACCTTGCAACTCTCATTCATCTTCACTCAACAGTACTGTATCATCAGCAAACAGCAACACCGGAAGCTTCCAAATCTCACCCTCATTCATTAGAGCCACCCCCACATCCACTGCCCTACCCTGCACCTCCTTTACAACCCCACCCATGTATATATTAAACAGCCATGGAGACATCACACAACCCTGTTTCAGGTCTGTGAACTTTATGAAATAGGAGTCCAGAAGTACATCCCACAGCACAAAGAAGCAGACAAGAAAATAAAGAAATGGTTCAATACAGAATGTAAAAAATCAAAAGAAAAAAGAGATTTGTTGTGGAATAGATACAGAAGACAAAATAGTGAAAGGGCATATAATAATTACAAACAGGCAATAAACGATTATACAAGAATAAGGAGGGAAGCCCAAAAACAGTTTGAGGAGGATATCATAAATAGAAGTAGTGATCAACCGAAGCTATTTTACAGCTACATCAGAAGCAAAACCAAAGTTAAAGATAAAATGCAATACATTACGGACGAGGGAATCACCTATACACAAGAGAAGGATATATGTGAAGCACTAAACAAGAAATTCCAATCAGTTTTTACAGAGGAAAAACAAATTGAGAGGGATTATGTGGAACATGCATGCCCACACATACTACCAGATATACAAACATCAGAAAAAGTAATACAGGAGGAGCTAAGTAAATTAGACAAAGGAAAAGCAAATGGTCCTGATGAAATTTCATGTTGGGTGCTATGTGAATGTGCAAAGGAGTTTTGTAAACCATTATTTTTAATTTTCAAGAAATCCTTGAGTCAAGGTAAACTACCTGATATTTTGGAAGAAAGCAAACATTGTTCCCTTATTCAAGAAAGGGAATAGACAAAATCCACTCAACTACCGACCAGTATCACTAACCAGTGTTGTAAGCAAGGTATTAGAAAAGCTTATAAGAAAAGCTTGGGTAAATCATCTAGAAGAACACAGTATGATAACAGAAAGACAGTTTGGTTTCAGAAAAGGAAAATCATGTGTTACTAATCTGTTGAGCTACTATGACAGAGTAACAGACACATTACAGGAAAGAGAAGGATGGGTGGACAGTATCTATTTAAATTTCAAGAAAGCATTTGACACAGTACCACACCAAAGACTTTTATGGAAACTACCATCAAGGAGGAATTCAAGGCAAACTGTATTGTTGGATGCAAGATTTTCTCATAAAAAGAGAAATGAGAACAGTACTAAAGGGAAATTACTTATCATGGAAAGAAGTGACCAGTGCAGTACCACAGGGCTCAGTGCTGGCACCAATCATGTTTTTAGTGTATATAAATGATATAAACAGTAACACTCGAAATGAAAGCTATCTGAATATGTTTGCAGATGGTGCAAATATACAAAGGAGAATTTCTAACACAGACTCTTGTAAAGAGCTACAAGAAGAATTAAATAAACTTCATGAATGGAGTGATACATGGCAAATGGAGATTAATGTGGACCAGTGTCATGTAATCAAGTTTGGTAAAAGTGGAAAAGGACCTGATTGCGATTATACGTTGGGAAATAAAACCCTATACACATCAGAAAGAGAGAAGGACCTAGGTGTGATTATCAATAACAGACTATCTCCGGCTGACGACATCAGTGAGAAGGTACGGAACATGTATACACTGCTTGCAAATATGAGAATAGCATTCACATACATAAATGAAGACATGCTAAGAAAGATAATGACATCATTCATCAGACCAACCCTGGAGTATACATCAGTAGTCTGGAGTTCTCATCTAAAAAAAACACATAGACAAGATTGAAAAAGTTCAATGGGCCCCTACAAGATGGGTACGAAGCTTAAGGGATCTAAGCTACGAAGAAAGACTAAATGAACTGAATCTACCAACACTGCAGGAGAGAAGGAAAAGAGGTGACATGATTATGCTATATAAATGCATATCAGAGAAGGAGAAAATAGACATAAATTATTACTTAACCAATGAGGAAGCATCAGCTAGAGGACACTGCAAAAAACTGCATAAGAAGAGAGGTGATAAAGATGTAAGGAAATTCAGTTTCCCAAATAGAGCAATTGATCAATGGAATGCACTACCGAATGAAATAGTGTGTGCCAAAACAATTCAGAAATTTAAGGATATGTTCGGTAAATATGGTTTAAGACACGGGACAGTACGAGTTTGACTCATTCCTGTAAAGATACAATTAGGTAAGAACAATTAGGTAAGAACACACACACACACACACACACACACACACACACACAGAAAATAAAACACGCATAAACAGACAGACAGACAGAAACACACACACACACACACACACACACACACACACACACACACACACACACACACACAATAAACTTCATGAATGGAGTAATACATGGCAAATGGAATTCAATGTGGACAAGTGTCATGTAATCAAGTTTGGTAAGAGTGGAAAAAGATCTGATTGGGATTATAAGTTAGGAAATAAAACCCTATACACATCAGAAAAAGAGAAAGACCTAGGTGTGATTATCAATAACAGGCTATCTCCGGCTGACCACTTATATAGCACTTGTATAGCATTATCATGTCACCTCTTTTCCTTCTCTCCTGTAGTGTTGGTAGATTCAGTTTATTTAGTCTTTCTTTGTAGCTTAGGTCCCTTAAGCTTGGTATCCATCTTCTAGCAGCCCTTTGAACTTTTTCAATCTTGTCTATGTGCTTTTTGAGATGAGGACTCCAGACTACTGATGCATATTCCAGGGTTGGTCTAATGAATGATGTTATTATCCTTCTTAGCATGTCTTCATTTATGTATGTGAATGCTATTCTCATATTTGCAAGCAGTGTATACATGTTCCGTACCTTCTCGCTGATGTGGTCAGCCGGAGATAGCCTGTTATTGATAATCACACCTAGGTCTTTCTCTTTTTCTGATGTGGATAGGGTTTTATTTCCTAACTTATAATCCCAATCAGATCTTTTTCCACTCTTACCAAACTTGATTACATGACACTTGTCCACATTGAATTCCATTTGCCATGTATTACTCCATTCATGAAGTTTATTGTGTGTGTGTGTGTGTGTGTGTGTGTGTGTGTGTGTGTGTGTGTGTGTTTCTGTCTGTCTGTCTGTTTATGCGTGTTTTATTTTCTGTGTGTGTGTGTGTGTGTGTGTGTGTGTGTGTGTGTGTGAGAGAGAGAGAGAGAGAGAGAGAGAGAGAGAGAGAGTCAGTTGGTTGGGTGGGTGGAGCTGATGAGGTTAAGTTGGTGGGTGTGGTAGTTCGGTGCATTGCCAGGGTGGGTGGAGAGTGATAATGGTGCAGAGGGGGTGAGGACAGTTGTTGGGTGTGGTATTTGGAGTGGTTTTCGGTGGGTTGTAGGGGTAAATGGGTTAGTGAGTGGAGGCGTTTGGTGGGCTGGGTGGGTAGGTAGCTGGATATGTGGGTGGTCAGGGAGGGGTCGGTAAGTTAGGTTTGGATAAGATGAATTTGATGGATAAGTCGGGTTCAAATGGGTGAATGGGGTGGTGGAATAAATGGGGTTGGGTATGAAGGGTGGATGGGTGGGTAGGTCGGTGGGAGGAGTAGGTGGACAGAAGGGGTGGATGGGCAGGGTGGGATGGGGTGGGAGTGTTCAGGGAGAGGTCGGAGGGTTGTGTGGTTGGATGAGATGGATGGCATTGTTGGGTGACCAGGGTTGGCGGAATTCGTGAGTGGAGAGGGTGGGTAGAATTTGTGAGTGGTGAGGGTGGGTGGTAGGGGTCGGTGGGCAAGATAGGTTGTCGGGATGTGTGGGTAAAGAGAGTCGCCAGGGTGACTGGGCACCGTTGGTCGCCAGGGTGGCTGAGATGATTGCATGGTCGGGGTGATCTAAGTGGGTGGTTGGGTTGGGTGGCTGGATGGGTTCAGGGTGGAGAAGTGAATGAGTAAATGAGTTGAGTGGCATTGCTGGGTGAACTTCATGTGTGACATTCGTGGGTTAGCAGTGGATAGCAGGGATCAGTGGGCTGAGTGGGTGGCAGGGGTGAGGTCGGTGGTTTGTGTGGGATGGGTAAAGTGGGTAGGTGGATGAGTAGGTGGGTGTATATGAGGCTGTCCAGATGACAAGGCAAGAGAGGGACTTATGTGGCCAAATAACTTTTACCTGTTACTTGGATTTTAGTCTATCACTTGGAACACGTTGGGTAACTATTTGGAAACCAAACTCTATACATTAAGGTCATTGCATTGAAATCTACTAAAACTTCGATATAAGTACTTCTTATGGAACTGAAAATGGATATAAATAAAAGTAACATGCGACAAGACGTGAGAGTGAGTGAAGCTTCATATCTCTGATCCATCCGCCTAACAAATCATTGTTTTG